>NC_133770.1:134747877-134809964 GCF_003597395.2 Chelonoidis abingdonii
ATCCAGACTGTGGGGGAGATCACTGAGGTCAGCAAATCTGCCAATAAGTGCAGGACCCACCAAGGTAGAGGAGGAACTTTGTCACAGCGTATAGCATGTGGTGTGGTTGCAGAATGAGCCATTCAGTGAGAGCTTAATTAACTGAATCTGGTAGAATGTGAATTTCACAAAAAAATAATTCTGAGGAAACAAAGAGATAGGGATTTTAAAAGCTACCTTTTGGGGGGAAGAAAGAAGTATTGAGCAGTGATTGTGGGTTGTAGCATCTAGGGTTTCACTGGACCCCGCATATAGGGATATCCAGGTACTCTACCTAAGTCAAAATCAAATACCACCCAAGACTCCTTGCATTCAACCCATTTATGATAGCCATAAACACTGCATTTCTCTTCAGCTGCTCTCTGTGTTCTTTTCTCTTTCTCACCACTGAATGTAGGGAAAGAAATCACATATTGATTTTTTTTTTCTGTGTAATAGCATCATGAACAAAAAGGCAGTCACGCTGAGGATACTTCTAGGACGGGGCAGAGCATCACCAACAATGCATTTTGTCTTGTGTGTCTGCCTTTTCTCTTAGTTGACAGACCTCTCACCTGGGCGGCTCTAGACATTTTGCCACCCCAAGCACTGCGGCATGCTGCAGGGGGCGCTCTGCCAATCGCCGATCCTGCAGCTCTGGTGGACCTCTCGCAGGCGTTCCTGTGGAGGGTCTGCTGGTCCTGTGGCTCCGGTGGACATCCCTCAGGCGTGCCTGCGGAGGGTCTACTGGTCCTGCGGCTCCGCCAAAGCCTTGGGACCAGCGGACCCTCCACAGGCATTCCTCCGGAGGCTGCCTGCCTGCTGCCCTCTCAGCAACCGGAAGAGTGACCCCTGTGGCATGCCACCCCAAGCATGTGCTTGGCGTGCTGGGGCCTGGAGCTGCTCCTGCCTATCACTCAGCCAGGTGATAGTCTGCTTCCAGGAAATACATTCTGCTGACT
Source organism: Chelonoidis abingdonii (assembly GCF_003597395.2). Lineage (NCBI taxonomy): Eukaryota > Metazoa > Chordata > Testudines > Testudinidae > Chelonoidis > Chelonoidis abingdonii. The sequence goes on from NC_133770.1 coordinate 134,748,858, forward strand.
CTTCCGCAGATCACATAGTGAAGGAACACCATTTGTATCTCTACAGAAGTGAAAAGGGAGAGTGAATTACTAATGCCACAACTGAATCAGTAGGCTCTTCTACTTTCTTTCCTCTTTCCCGGGGTTGCTTCTCAGTACACTTTATGAGGGCATATTATTCTAGGTACTGGTGATCTATGATGTTACTGTGTCTGGTAGCATTAATAACCCCATAAAAACTGTTTCCTAAGCAGAACTGCCCCAAGTTGTGCATCTCTTTGACAATTTCTGCCTGTAGTCAGCAGGCATTTTACTATAACTCAATGTACTAAGTGCCATTATAACTTCAATAGGCTGCTTCTTTCTTGAATACTTCAGCTTTAAAAAAAAAGTTTGCCCTGTTCAGCTGTCAAAGATAACCTCTGGCCTCTCTTCTCTTCAAGCACATTTAGTGATGGTGAGAACAGATTCTTGCGATTTCCAGTACTAGCATATTTAAGTGAGGATCGCATTCCTCGGGATATTTTGCTATTTCATAGGCTTCTGCCTAGAGTTTTCAGCTAGGCCAGAATCCCATTAAGATAGGTGTTGTACAAACAGAACCAATTTATTTATTATTAGCCTATCTACTTAGGTTTTTGCTATGGTATAACAAAAGAACATCCATCCAGAGCTCTGTGCACCGCTGGCAATCTTTTGAAAACACAGTAATAAATAAACAGGCCCATCATTTACCCCAAGATCTAAAACCAAGAGCTGGCCAGACATGGGTGGTGCATGAACTGCTGGCTGGGGGAGGCTAGCCGCCAGCCCTACCCCTTCCCCCCAAGGGCCTGCCCCTTCCACACACCCCAGCCAGAGCCCAGAGCCCCTCCCACCCATGGCAGCCACCAGCCCCTACCCCAGGCTGGTGCCCCTAACCCCAGAGCACCCCCCAAGCTCCCCCAACCCAGGAACACCAGGAGGGTGGGCAGTGTGGCCCCAGCCCCCTACCAACCTCCCCAGGCCTGGAGTACAGGGCAGGCGGGTGTTGCAGTCCCAATGCCAGCTGCAGCTCCAGCCCAAGCTGGGGCCATGGCACAATGACAGGGGAAGAGCTAGAGAGCCAGAAGCAAGAGGGGGACTGGGGGCAGAGTGTGGGTTTTCAATTCTTCTCTCTGTGTGTGTCTTCCTCTCTCTCACTCCCTGGTGAGAAATGATCAGACATCCTTGGACTTCAAAAAACCATCTGGTTAAAATATCCTCCATTTCTTGCAGTGTTGTTATAGCTGTGTGGGTCCCACGATATGAGAGACAAAGTGTATGAGATAATATCTTCTATTGGACCCACTACTGTTGGTAAAACAGCAGCGCTTAATTTGTAATGAAAGAGGTGCCGGGGCTTAAGCAAATTTTTTTACATTCCTAACTGATGCAGGAAGCCAAGAGGGCCCAGCGGTATGAACTGCCAAGCCTAAAGGTTCTGGGGTTCCACCCTGGCAAGCTCTGGCATGTCTGTGAATGAGACAAGCTTTCGAGCTACATAGACCAGAAGACCATACAGGTTGGGGACCGAATGGCTAAGCAGCAGTTATGCAGAAAAGGACCTAGGGGTCACAGTGGATGAGAAGTTGGATATGAGTCAGCAGTGTACCCTTGTTGCCAAGAAGGCTAATGGCATATTGGGCTGCATTAGTAGGACTATTGCCAGTAGATCGAGGGAAGTGATTATTCCTCTCTATTCGGCACTGGTGAGGCCACATCTGAAGTATTACGTCCAGTTTTGGGTCCCCCACTACAGAAAGGATGTGGACAAATTGGAGAGAGTTCAGCTGAGGGCAACAAAAATGATTAGGGGGCTGGGGGACATGATTTAAGAGGAGAGGCTGAGGGAACTGCGCTTGTTTAGTCTTTTAGAAGAGGGGTGGGGTATTTGATAGTAGCCTTCAACTATCTGAAGGAGTGTTCCAAAAAGGATGGAGCTAGGCTGTTCTCAGTGGTGGGAGATGGGAGAACAAGGAGCAATGGTCTCAAGTTGTAGTGGGGGAGGTCAAGGTTGGATGTTAGGAAAACTATTTCACTAGGAGGGTGATGAAGCACTGGAATGGGTTATCTAGGGAGGTGGTGGAATCTCCATCCTTAGAGGTTTTTAAGACCTGGCTTGACGAAGCCATGGCTGGGATGATTTAATTGGTGTTGGTCCTGCTTTGAGCAGGGGGTTGGACTAGATGACTTCCTGTGGTCTCTTCCAGCCCTACTCTTCTATGATTCAAAGTGTTCTGCGAAGCTCGAGAGCTTGTCTCTTTCACCAGAAGAAGTTGGGCCAATAAAAGATATTACCTCATCTACCTTGTCTGTCTCAATTAAGACTTCCTAAAAATGGATATAATGCCATAAATTGTTTCAACATCAGTGAAACAACATATTTAGATTTCATCAAAAATGTTCCAACCAGCTCTATTAATAACCCAGCAACAAGACAGACAGAGCAAAATTCAATCTATTCCCCAGTGGATTTCCACACCACCACTATTGAGTTCTATCCATCATCTTACCTCCTCCTAATGACAGTGACTGCCTCTCACAGCTCACCGTCTGTCAGAGAGCAGGATGTGAGCAGTCATTCCTAGTGGCTACAGTAGGCATCGCTGGCCAGGAACTGGAGCTCAGGGTCAGAGGCCAGATGCCAGAACCAAGAAGTCAGGAATCAGAGCCAAGAATTAGAACTGGCTTATCTGGAGTGAGACAAGGCAGGGGCAGAGCTGGAAGAAGGCAGAAGTGGGACTTGAGCAAGGCAGGAACAAGCAGGCCCAGGAGCTCTCACAGCCATGGGCAAATGCTGTGTGTATGGAGGGGGAACACACTATCTCCTTCAAATTCTTCTTGAAGACATACTTCTGGGATGGCTACATAGAATTAGCCAACTAAGAGTAATGAGCTTAAACAGCAAGTGGGGATAGTGGGTACTTTAAAAAATTAAGTCATTCAGAACCATCACGTAACCTAGGAAACCTTATAATATTATTGCCCTTCATCCTCCCTTCTTCTCTTCCTCCTTGACTTTATTACACTGATATTTTGCACCTTCTTTCCAATTGGGTGGGAATCTTGTTAGGATCTTCTCTTCCTGTGTTTTCACAAAGTCTAGAAGAACAAGGTTGTGATTGGAGCCTCTGGGAATCACTGTAATACAAATAATAACTACCACCAAACTCCACAAGTTCATCTTATTCTATTTCCACCAAGAAAAGACAGATTTAGAAAAATGGTTGCAGCTGGAACAGTAGGCAGGTTCAAAAGCATTTATGGAGACTATTTTTCTGAAAGGGGGGAAGAACCTCTTTATTAATGAAAGTAGAGATGAGCCTCATTCTGAATTGTTCCAAAAATTGGCGGTAGTGTATTGGATACAGAGCTCTGGTTTGGGCCTGCCACTGTTTGAAAGAGCTGACAGAATTCCCATTCAGAAGCCACTTCACTGATCTCTGCCCACCCACACTCTACTTTTCTAAGTGCCTGAAATACTGTGACAACTGGTTTTTATATATAACATATTAAAAAGTAGGTTTGAGTTTCACTTATCTGAAATGTATGTGGGCATCTTTTATGTAATGAACTCTCTTTTTGATTAATAGTTGATCTGATAGTTAATGTTTTAGCCATGAGGATTATTTTTCTGACTGTAGAAATAAAGAACAAGGCTAAATGGTTATGAATAGCGTAAACAAGAAAAAAGGTATGGAGTAGCATCCGGATTGACAACTCCCTGAGCTGCTAAATGTGCTCTCAAGAATTCAGTAAAGCATTTGTTTGCTTATAGTCACTGTTTTTATAGATATTACACTGTTATCTTACCAGTACTGACAATTAAGCTAAAGTCTCCATAAGTCTCCAACTGATCTACTAAAAGTCAAGTTCTGCCACCAACACTCAGGCTGAGAAGTACATGGGACCCAGGGACCCCCTCAATGTCAATTGGCAGAGGGCACACTATAGCACAACTCTCATCAGGCCTGACACACTCTTTCCCCCAACTCACTATAGTCATAATCTCTAAAAGGGCTCATGTAAGGTGTCATTTGGAAACTGGTAACACTCTGGTAATTAATATTATTGCATAATGTACGTATGGGTGATGTATAGGTCTATTAGAGGTGCGAGCCAGAAATATGTTCCTAAAACATGCTTGGCAAGCAGTGCCTAAGCACAGCCTGTCCTAGACAAAGGAATGTTGTTTCAACAATTTGCCTGTGTCTCAGTGTAAATTAAGCAAGGTGAGACCAAACCTAAGTTCCCGCGAAGCTGCACACAAGGCTATCAAGGACCACAGCCATGGAGAGGCGCCTCTTCCCCGGCCCCAGCGCTGGAGCTGCCCCAGCAGGGGGACGTGCTCTCCCCTGGCCCTGGGCTACTGCAGCGAGAGAGGGCAGGTGGGAGTCCTTTCTCCCTGCCACAGCCCCAGGGCAGCCTACACCCAAAACCCCTCATCCCTGACCCACTGCAGAGCCTTCACCCCAGCCGGAGCCCTCACCCCCACACTCCAACCCTCTGCCCCAGCCCTGAGCCCCCCTCAATCACCCCCCAAACCCCTCCTCACTGGTCCCACCCAAGAATCCGCATACCCAACCAGAGTCCTCACCCCTACACTTCCCCAGCCATGTGCCCCAGCCCTGAGTCCCCTCCCATGCTCCGAACCCCTCGGCCCTACCCTCGCCACACATCACCTGCATATTGGTGCACATAAAAAAATTCATTCCGCCCATGGACATAAAAAATTAGAGGGAACAATGGACCAAACACAATGAAAAGCACATTTATGTGTAAGGTAAATAAAACCATCAGGCAAGCAAGTGGGGAGAAATGTCCACTTAAGCTCAAGAGGCGATGAAGACTGTACTCCCAGGAAGCCTTCTAGACTGTTGGAACAGGGGAGATATAAGCCAAGGCAAAAAGCCAAAGGGCAAAGGGGGGAGGGGGGAGCACCCTTTGAGGTCATGCAAAATGGATCCTCTTGGCTTGTGACTCAAGAACAGCTGGAAACTGACTATAAGTGTGAAACCTGCTTAGACAAAGATTGTAACTTGCTGATGTTAAATCACTAGGAAGCAACTTTTATTTTGTCTTACTTGTAACCATACCTGCCTCTTCTATTCTTACTTATCATTTACATATCTGCTCTTTGTTAATAAACTTATTTTTGTTTTATTACAAAACTGTATCAGGGCAGCTGTGTTTCAAACTGAAGGGTAAAATCATCAGCCAAACTACCAGGCTGGCGTATGCTTTGTCTCTTTGGAGGCAGCAAACTTGGTAATTTCTGCACGGGTGCAGTGAGAAGGACTGGACACTGCAGGGGAGATGGTTTGGGGAGACTTGGGACTGGAGAACTGATGATATCATCCTGCAATTAATAACCAGGCCAGTGAAAACCAGGATGAGGCCATTATACTTAGAGCAGGCTGCTAGTGTCATGGCTCTGCACAGCACAGAAGCACTCAGGGTTACTGGGCAGGCTGTGACACAATCCCTTACCGCTCTGGGAGAAACCCCAGAGTGACACAGTACCTTATTCCACAAATGGTCCCACTAAAATCAGTGGGAGCACTCCCAGAGTAAAATATTACTCAGGGTGAGTAAGAGCATCTGCAACTGGCTCTAAATGAGGTTATCACTGGAGATTATTGAATTATGTAATCTAAGGTTGTTTTATTTATATTTATTAATAATACTTTTTTCACCCATCGTGTGGCGCAACTGATGCTTTAGTAACATGTACACCCATGTAATACTGCATGATAAACATACAGAACTGAATTTTGTTCATAGTCTCACAAGTGTAACTCTCTTTGGAGTCCATGTGAGTTGCATCTATACATGTGAGAGCAAAATTTAATATTCAGCTATCTTTCTTTCCAGTCTAGAGATTCCCTGCATCCAGCAGTTATTGGAGAAGAATGAATAGACAGCCATAACAATCTAAATTTAAAATGAAAGGGTGGCAGGAGTTATGCTACATCCATCTCTATGTAAAAACATAATGTAAAATTATTCGCTGACTTGCAGCTCGTATGTTCTCTCATGTGGAAGTTGCACATTTTAAGAGCGGCAACAAGGATGATAGCTCCATGATGACTTTTCCATTTAGGAAAAAAACAGAAGAAGACTGAACAGTTTAGCCAGGGGAACCCTACCAAATGAAAGCCTAGTTTAATGTTCATTCATGCACAGAATTGTGTCAGTGACTTAGATGCCATTTTTTAAAATACAAAGAAATTAAATGCAGACCCCTACATTAATGCAACGTTAAGGGTGAGTATTTAAACACACAGAAGTCAGGAAATCCAAAAGTTACAGTTCCCACAGCAACATTAACTCAACCACACTGCACATACTTTACGCATAAAGGTATACATTTAATAGTGCCAATGCTAATCTAGGATACTACATATTATTCAGTGTGTCCAAGTTATTGTGGCTGTGGGAATCTTTATGTTTGAATTTTCCTTCCTTTTTTATTTAAATTCTCAGATTTAGTAGTTGCATTAACAGGTTCTGAATATACTAATATGTTTTCATTTACCTCATACGAGGTTGTAATTTCCCTGCAATGTGTGCAACATGTCATTACAGCAGTGCACATTGTGTCAGAGCAGTCATAACTGCTTAGCAGTCATTGATTATGGAACTGGAAGTGCTGAGGCTCTTTCTAGTTGATAGAAAGTTGAGATGTCAAAAGTTCTTACTTTCAGTTACTGTCCATTGACTGTCGTTGCATTAAACGTGAAGATTTGGGACTTTTATCAATCACTCTGAATCTCATTGCATTACAGATGGTGCAGAAAAGAGGCCCATGACTCTGCACAGGGTATCTGGTTTAATATGTTAGGCTGCAGTTCAGACATACATATATGTGATGGGGTGTCTGTCCCACCCTTGCCCTAAAGGGGTTAATGGAGTCCAGATGGGCCAATAAACCGATTAGGTTTATGGCTGAGAGGAAAGCCCTAGTTAAGAGATGCTTTCCTGTGCGGGAACAGCCAGGGAGCTGATAGCAGGAAGGAGGCTGCAGAAAACAGTCTGTAGTCACTCCCTGGGAGATGGGAGGTGTGTTTGGGGGCTATAGAGACAAGTAGCCCGTGGCTGCTCTCTGGGATGAGAGAGGCTGACAAACCCCAGAGAAGGGTGTGTGTCGGGGTAGGAAGCAGCCCGGGAAGTAAGTAGCAAGGTTTAGAGACTGAGCAGACCTTGACTGCATGTTATAGGGTCCCTGAGCTGGAACCTGGAGTAGAGGGTGGACCTGGATTCCCCTACCCGCCACTGTGGAAGTGGCACCAGTGAGGTAGTGAACTGGAAGACTGCCTGGGTCACTGTGGGAATGGGTTTTACCCTGGAAGGGGGGAACACTGAATGACCTGGCTGGAGGACCAACTCATGATGAGGATGCTGCAGCTCTTGGAGTGAGAGAGGGATTGCAGACCACAGAGAGCGATAGAGTGATGGCATGCAACCACAGGAAGGGGCATCACCCTCACCAGCTAATCCCCAGAATCACCAGGAGGAGGTACCAGCTTAGCGGTGAGTGGAGGCCCCTGTCACAGAACAGTCCAAGTTTTAGTGACAAAAACTGAAGCTCAGACTTTGCTTTGGAGATGCCAGGGCCTGATTTCATTTAACCTGCACCTTGAGAGTTCCTTACACCTGTGCAAAGTGGGTGTAAAATGTTACACTCACTTTGCACTGGTGTAAATTATATAACATACAGGAAACGGAGAATCAGTCCCAAGTTCTCACATTTTCACAATGTCTAAAGCCAGGGCTATACCACACGCTTACTTCAGTATAGCTACATTGCCCAGGGGTGTGAAAAATCCACACCCCTGAGCGATGTAATTATGCCAACCTTAACCCCCCATGTAGATGTGCTATGTCAGCAGGAGAGCTTCTCTCACCAACATAGCTACAGCCTCTTGTGGAGGCAGGAGTGATTAAGCTGATGGGAGAGCTCAGTCCCATTGGTTTAGAGCATCTTCACCAGAAGTGCAACAGCAGGGCAGTTGCATCCATGCAGATGCGAGTTTGTAGTCAGGGTCGGCCCACAGCATTTTGGCACCTGAGGTGGGGTGCTGAAATGACGCCCCCATTCCCCCTCACTTGGTCCAAAACTTTGAAAGGTCTCATTTCTGCCTTCTTTCTATTCTACTCCTCTCATGGTACTGCTCTGCTACCTACCCCAATAAAGGAGAACTAACAACTTAAAATGCCTTGTTCAAAAATTTTAAGTAACACTTAACTTCCAAAGCCTGAATAGCAAATGTAACTTTTCTTGTCTGCGTAGTAAACACTGGAATTTTTATCTGTTTGAATAATCAAAGTGGTGCTTTCCATGCCTTCTTGGTTGCAAAGATTTGAACTGCTTCCTGAAGGTCCACAGTCTGGGCCAGTTCATGCTCTATTAAGATGGTTGCAAGGCTGACCAGCCTCTTCTGTGTCATTGTGGAGCGTAGATGTATTTTTATTAACTTCAGCTTGGAGAAGCTGCGTTCTCCTCTGGGAACTGTTACAGGAAGTGTTAGAAGTATGCGCAGAGCAACAAAAGCATTTGGAAAGAGGGTGGTCATCTTATTTGTGCACATATATTCCAGAACAGCCTTTGGAGTTGATCTTGTTGAAATGCACCTTGAAAAGGCTTTCAGTTCATCACCCGGGGAGGGCTCCAGGCACTAGCGCATCAAGTGCATGCCCAGGGTGGGCTGCTGGTCACTGTGCAGCAGTCAGGCTGCCTTCAGCGGCATGCCTGCGGGAGGTCCGCCGGTCCCACGGTTTCAGTGGCAATTCGGCGGCAGTTATGCTGAAGGTGCAGGACCAGTGGACCTCCCACAGGCATGCCACCGAATCCATGTTACCAGCGGATCTCCCGCAGGCATGCTGCCGAAAGCCGCCTGACTGCCATGCTTGGGGTGGCAAAATACATAGAGCCGCCCCGTCATCACCTAAATCACTTGCATCAACATCGCGCATGTCATCAAGTATCAGGACTGTCTCTAGTGCCTTGCATTGCTGGTGTAGGTCTTCTTCAGGTATAGTGAGGAGTTTTAGAATATCATACAACATCCCAAATATACTGTTGTGTTCCTTAAGCTGCATGAAACGTTCTTCAATTGACTGTATTGCACAGTCTAGCACCTGGTTAAAGAATTCAACTTTGAATTGTTGCTTGAAGTCTCTTATGGGATTATCCCATGCCTCGTAATCAAAATGTCTTCTTCTTCAGTAACTCTTGTATTCTTGAATGGGTGGAAAAGTAGCTTCATTGTGAAATTCCTCTGCCAACTTCTGCGCACTCTTCGGAATGTTTTGAAATCCCTCATCTGACTGGGGGTATGAATTTGCTTTGCCCAGTTGTTCCATTGTTCTAGATATATTAAGGTCAACGCCTTGGAGTCTCTTGCTTACAACATTTATTTTAAACAGTATGTCATGCCACAACACTAAGCCGCACAGAAATTTGAAGTTATGTATGTTTCTGGTGATTCCATTTCCCTCTGCCACTGTTCTCCCATGAACAGTTTCTGTCATAGCATTATCCTCCATAATGGCAACTATGGCATCATCTATCTTCTCAGTTCTGTGTTTGATAGGCTTTATCGCCTCCACTCGACTTTCCCATCGTGTGGCACTCAGTGGTTTCAGTGTCAGAGAAGATGTTCCCAGATGTTGCTTCAAAATTTGCCATCAATGAGTTGATGCAGATTAAAATACATAGATGCTTTGAATTACATTAAAAAATTCAGCGGTCTCAATAGAAGCTGATGCTGTATCACTGACCACCAAGTTCAATGAATGAGAACTGCATGGGACAAAAAAAGCTCGAGGGTTCAACTCTTGTCTGCACTCCTCTGTTCTTTCCTCTCATGTTGGCACCATTTCCGTAGTCCTGACCTCTCATGTCAGCTATTGCAATTCCCGTATCTTCCAGCTTTTTAAGAAGCACATTTGTCATACAAGCTCCTGTAGTATCAACATCAATAAATTCTAGAAAATGCTCTCTGACAGTCACCATTGCAGGGACATTTTAACTAGGTTCTGTTGTTGTTACAAAACGCACCATTAAAGTAATTTGTTCTGTATGGCTGATGTCAGGTGTGCAGTCCAGAAAAAGAGAGTAATTTCTTGCTGACTTCAGATCTGCCACAATCTTCTGTTTGACTTTTGTTGCCACTAACTGTATGATCTCATTTTGAATTGTTTTTCCAAGGTAGTGGTATGTGTACATTTCTTGGGTGGTGACTCTTCTTAGATGCTCCTACAGTACAGCGTCAAACTCAGCCATCAGCTCCACAATTTTAAGGAAGTTTCCATAGTCTCGCACAAACAGCTGATCTGAAGTGCCACACAGTGGTAGGATTTGGGTAGCAAGCATTCTCACAATGGCAATGAGCTTTTCAGAACATTTTGCCAGAAAGAGACTATGATGCAATCTTCTCTTGATGCTGATCATTTATGGTGGTCTTTAACCATAGTCTCATCCCAAGCTCTTGCCACCTATGGAACGCTCTCTGGTGATTTGCTGCCTTCTCATGGCATGCCAGATTTCTAGCCAGATGTTCTAGTCCTTTGTTCCTGTAGAACCCAATGTGGCTTGGAACATTAGACTGGAAGAGTTTATAACAAAAACAGTATGCAGCATTCTGGGTTTTTGAGTCCATAAGCCGTGGCCTCCCCACTTTGTCACCATTGGGGATTTCATGCCAGTAATGTGTTGTATGGAAACTTCTATTTTCATTGTCTTTGGGAAATTTTTCACTTGCTGTAGCCCATGCAGTACAAGGAAGTCCCTCAGCCTACTGCTCAAGTGGGTCCACAGTCCTGGATCATCTACACCAGGGTTTCTTAAACAGGGGTCGCTGCTTGTGTGTTTACCTGCCCCATCCACAGGTCTGGCCAATCGCAGCTCCCACTGACCACCGATCACTGCTCCGGGCCAATGGGAACTGCTGGAAGCAGCGGCCAATAAGTCCCTCGGCCTGCGCCACTTCCCACAACCCTCATTGGCCTGGAGCAGCGATCCTCTGCCAGTGGGAGCTGCGATCGGCTGGACCTGCGACGGGGCAGGCAAACACACCGTCCTGGTCTTCCAGGGGCTTTCACTACACAAGTGGTGACCTCTGTTTTAGAAACCCTGATCTAGACTTAAGGAACTAAACTCAGCAGCAGCTGTTTCTTATGCCTCCACCACACTCTTCTCTGAGCTACACTTCTTCAGGAATGTGCATGGTTACATCCATTTGAGATGGAGATATGGATGCTGCAGTAGCTGCCAGGTCACCTGCACTCTGACTAACTGGAAGATCAGGCATTTCCTTACCACTCACATCCTCACTGGAGCTAGAAGGCTCACCATGAACATTTGTGTCTATGTATCTCAGAGGAACTCCTTCCTGCTTAGATAGAAAAGCTTCCTTTGCTTGCTTTCTTTTTCTGAATGCTGCACCAGAGGGGTATTTTCTTCTTTCACTCATGACAGCTGTTCTGTGACAGCAATTGTGCCTCTCAACACTCCATTGAAAGGGACGAAAGAGCAGCCTGGTAGCAGGGCCTGAGTGAGGGAAGATATCAGCATCTTAAGGGCCTAACTGGCTCCTATTACTTCAGCTGACTGCCTGTTCTCCTCAAGCGGGTTCAGGGAAGCAGCAGGAAACAGGAAGCTCCCTGAGAAGCTGGTATTAATCAGTCCAAGCTCTTGGGGGTGCTAGAGAGGTACATAAGAGACGACTCCTCCTCTTCTCTCTCCCTGCAGCTCCTGCTGCTTTCTGTTATTCCCTCTCACCTTTTCTCCTGCCTGCCTGTTATGTCTCTTGTGCCCTCCTTCCTCCAGCACAGCACTCCACCATCTCTGTGCATCTAGAGCAGAGAGAATACATATGCATCAGCAGGAGACACAATTTTCCACACTCTGGGTCCTAGTGGTTCCCCACCTCATCTGGAACCTGAGGCGGCCACCTCAGTTCACCTCACGGTAAGGCCAGCCCTGTTTGTAGTGCAGACAAGCCCTAAATGTCTACATCACAGAAATGAAGTACTGTAGATTCTGGGGGTGGAGGGGGAGTTATTTTTATTACATAATTGTTTTAAACCAGGAGCAGTGGAATTCATTGGAGTCTGGTGCACCAATTAGAAGTGCACTGATGTGATGAGTGATGGCAGAGTTTTCTCTACCCTGGGGATCTGTATGTGAAGGAAGACTAGCTTCCCAATGAGTGCAATGGAGAAACAATTATATGGTTGAATCTACACTGGTAACATTGTGAACCATAATTCACCACTGGTGTAACTCCAGCTGTGGCAGCAGCAATGGAGGCTGTATCTTAGCCAAGAGTCATTGTCACAAGCAAATAAACTTTTCTGTGAATGGATTACAAAGTTAGGTCCCAACCCTCTCATCAATAGTGGCCAGGCACACTTCCACCCCAGATAAAGCCCACTGGCTTCAGTGGAGCGCTGCATGGGCTCAGCATTCTGCCCACACACTATCATTGAAATGAGCACAGCTTTGCTGGTGTGGAATTTTAATGAGAACAGAATTTTGATCCATTCTCATTCCCTTAGCATTTGGGTGGCCAGCAAACACTTGCTACGAGCACATAAAATTCAAACCCAAATAAGTACACAATTAGGTGACTCACATACCGCCTGACAGCCCTTTCTGAGCTGTGCAGCATTTCCCCCTTGCAGTCTTTTTCCTAAACAGATGATCTGTGTCTCTCTAGGCCAGATTTTCAAAGGTATTTACATGTCTAAAGATGCAGATAGGCACTTAATGGAATTTTCAACATCCCCCCAAGTTAGGCATGTAAGTCCTATTGATTGCAGTTGGAGTTACGCACCTACCATGCTTAATGAACATTTGAAAATCCCATTTGTTGCTTATTGGCATCTTTATGTGCCTAAGTATCCATGAAAATCTGTGCCCACTTTTTTTTATGAGCTCTTGATTAATTCGTAAATCTCGCCTGCTTTGATTAGTTCAGCTTCACCGAAAAGTGTGCTGAATTCCTCCTGGTCTACAGAGCTCAGGTACAAATCCTTGCCCACCTAGTTTCCATAACCTCAATTCACAGAGCCAGACCCAACCAATATCTGATGGAGCCAAGCTGCTCTAGCATTTGAGTGGGTATTCCCTTTAGGCAAAGGAAAAGCATCTCCGGAGGTCCCCCAAAGGCTGTGAAGGAACAGAAATATCAATATCAATAATATTATGACCATCCTCCCAAATATTAATTTCCAGTAGAGGTAGCTACAGAGAATTGTAAATAGGAAAGAGAGACTGTTCTGGAATGAGGAAGCATCAAAGCTGGCAGCTGATCCAGCAATGAGGCTGATTGAAGTCAGAGGTGTAACATCCTTGTCTTACTTCTGCTGGTGACTCCAGCAGTTCATTCAGCCCCACTGCCCGTGGTGATGCTGGGGAGCCTTAGCTAGCAGTCATCATTTAGGGTGGAGGGATAGCTCAGTGGTTTGAGCATTGGCCTACTAAACCCAGCGTTGTGAGTTCAGTCTTTGAGGGGCCCAATTAAGGATCTGAGGCAAAAATTAATACTTGGTCCTTCAAGTGAAGGCAGGGGGATAGACTCAATGATCTTTCAAGGTCCCTTCCAATTCTAGGAGATAGGCATATCTCCTATTATTATTTATCCTTCATCTCTGTAATAAATCTGAAAGTTTGTTGAGTTTCTGTTTGTGGTAGCATCCCCCTGGGATCCCTGGATGATTATATTTGCAATGTGTCTGGCACTGTCTCAGACTGGGCAGGGAAGAATGAAGGTTATTTACTGTACCTGGAGGTTCTTTGAGATGTGTGGTCCCTATCTGTATTCCACACATCAGGTATCCATGTTAGCCAGGCGCCCGACTCCGGAGAGTCTTCAAAGCAGTATCCATTGACCTGCACATGCACTACAGCTTCCTTCATGCTCCTGACAAAGGCTATAAGAGGCAGTAGAGGTCGACACACTCTTCTTACCGGAGTCCAACAGGATCCAAAGCAGAGAGGAAGCAGGGTGAGTAGTGGAATGCAGCTGGAAGAACCTTCAGTTATAGTAAGTAACTTCTATTTCTTCTTTGAGTGATGGTCCCTATGTGTGTTCCACTTGCAGGAGACTGGCAAGCAGTGTTCAGAGTAGAGGAGCATGCAGGGAAGCTGGCAGAAAAGCATCCTATTGCTGCATCCACAGTTGCAGCTTGATTTGGAGTTTAGTGTGTGGTGAAAGTGTGGACAGAACTCCAAGGTGCTGCTCTACAAACATCCTTTGCTCATGTGGAGTCAGCTGTAATATCCCCAAGAGGTGGAAGTTTTGCTATTTTGTAGCATTCTAAGATACAACCCAAAATTCCCTTAGAAAACTTCTGTGAGGATATGGCTTGCCCATGCAGTCTTTCTGCTACGGCAACAAACTCTCAGAGATTTTCTTATGGGATCGGTTCTTTGCAGGTAGAATGCCAGGGCACACCTGACATCAAGGGAGTGAAGTCTCCTGTCCTGGAAGCAGCATGGGGTTTCAGGAAGAATACCGGTAAGTGTATTCATTGATTGATGTGGAACTCAGAAACAATCTCAGTAAGGAATACGAGGTGTAGCTTAAAGGAAACCTTCTCTTTGGGTATGGCTACACTTACAGCCGTACAGCGCTGGGAGTTACAGCTGTCTTCGTACAGCTGTGTAGGGACAGCGCTGCAGTGTGGCCACACTGACAGCTACCAGCGCTGCAGTGTGACCACATTTGCAGCATTTGCAGTGCTGTTGGGAGTGGTGCATTGTGGGCAGCTATCCCAGCATTCAAGTGGCTGCAACGTGCTTTTCAGAAGAGGGGGGTGGGGTAGAGTGTGACAGGGAGTGTGGGGGAGACAGAGAGAGTAGATTTTTGGAGTTGACACTGTGTTGGCTCCCTGCCTTGCAAGTTCTAAGGACTGGAAGATACACAGCACCTACCTTCAATCATTTTAAACGTTTCGACCCCTTCCCCCACCCCTCTCTTATTCTCTAAATGCAAATTATGCACTCCTAAATAGCCTTCAGACCACATAAGCAGCTGCTCAACACAGACTTCCCCCTCCCCCTCCGCCGTGTGGCTTCTCTCCTCAAGCAAACAGCTGTGAACATTCCAAAGCAATTCCCCTGCCTGCCTCCGCTCACTCGAGCAAACAGGAGCTGTGTTTGTTTTTTAGATAAGCAGCTCTGGGGAGCCCAGAGTTCAGCCACTCTTCTGGTTTGTTGTGAACAGGCATTCTGGGATACCTCCTAATACCCTGGAGGCCAATTACAGTGCTTTTGGTGGCCACAATTGACAAGCAGTGCTGCATCACCAGCGCTGCAATTGTTACACCCCTAGCAGAACAGGGAGCTGCAGCGCTGGATGTGCCTTGCAGGTGTGGACAGTTACTAAGTTGCAGCGCTGTAAACCCACCACCAGCGCTGGAACTCTCCAGTGTTGCCATGGCCTTTGTGTAATATTCAGGGGCGGCTCTAGCTTTTTTGCCGCCCCAAGCACGGCAGGCAGGCTGCCTTTGGTGGCTTGTCTGTGGGAGGTCTCTGGTCCCGCGGATTCGGCGGCCTGCCTGCAGGAGGTCCACCGGTCTGCGGCTTCGGCATACCCACCGCCGAATTGCCGCCGAATCAGCGGGACCGGCGGACCTCTCGCAGGCATGCTGCCGAAGGCTGCCTCACTGCCGCCCTCACTGGTGCCTGGAGCCGACACTGGTAATACCGTATAAGGAGAGTCTGCCATCATGGCTCCTAGCTCACAGACCTTTCTGGCTAAAGTGATGGCCACAAAGAATACCACCTTAATGGACAGGCAGGTCATGGCACATGTCATCCAGATATGGAAACATTGTATAGCCCTGGTGTCGCATCTGGGCTTCTATTACAACAAAAATACCCTAGGTGCCATTACAAGTCCTAAGGGGAGATGCTGTTTGTGCTTTTGGCCAACTGTGAAGCACAGGAATTTACTGTGGGATAGGTGAATATCTATATGGAAATATGCGGCCTTTCTGTCAAGAGCCACAACCTATATCCACTCCTGAAGGCAGAGGATTATAGATGACATCATAATCACCCTGAATTTCAGCTTTTGACTAAAGATGTTGAGTTGCCAAAGGCCCAGGATGGGTCTTCATCCTCCATCTTTCTTGGGGATTAGGAAATATGGGGAGTTGGACCCTTTCCCTTGATACTGAGGTGGGCAGGGCTGGTTCTAGCCATTTCGCCACCCCAAGCACGGCAGCACACCGCAGGGGGCGCTCTGCAGCTCACTGGTCCCGCAGCTCCAGTGGACGTCCCGTAGGCGTCCCTGCAGAAGGTCCACTGGTCCCGCGGCTCCAGTGGAGCATCCGCAGGCACACCTGTGGGAGGTCCAGGGGAGCCACCTGCCGCCTTCTCCGCAACCGGCAGAGCGCCCCCCGCGGGATGCCGCCCCAAGCACGCGCTTGGCGCGCTGGGGCCTGGAGCCGGCCCTGGAGGTGGGTTGTGTTCTATCACCCCCTGGTGTAAAAGGGATTCTGCCTCTTGTTAAAGAATCCATTGAGGACAGTGGTCCCTGGAGGGGAATCAGTGAGATGGTTTCAATATGAAGAGGGAAGGAAAGAAACTCTGTGGATTATCCCTGATGGATAATCTCCAGGACCCAACTATCTGTGATGATCTTGTTCCAGGTGTGAGGAAAGAAAGCAAGATGGCCTCCAAAAGTGGCAGGAGAAGATGGAGGTGGCATCAGTGGTGGTAAGTGGGTCTTGCCTGGCATGTCAAAAATGGCCCATGGCCTGTGGCTGGGAGTAAGTGGAGGTTGTGGCAGTAGGGGCAACTGTAGGCTGTACTGCCATTCAAGACATGGCTGGGAGAAGAACAGAAGATTGGTGACATTTTAAAGCTTTCAGTCAATCTGCCCACTGAATGACAGTTGCGGGCTGGAAATGCACAAAGGAACTCCTCAGGTGAAGTGTTGGCAGCAGTGTTGCAGTCATGAAAGGCTACACTGGATAAGGGTTGAAATGCCATATATAGTCAAGAGTCATTCATAAAGGCACTTATTAGCCCATCATATCAATGATTATCTCTATGATAGTTCATGTAAAGTTTATCTGAGCTTTGATTGATTAATAGGCTTCTATTGTTAGTGGATATAATCTGTAAGATTCTGGGCATGAGTTGGAGTTATCTATTGGCCAAGTCGCCCCACTGTGACTCTGCCTGACCAACAGAGCTCCAGTGTTTGTTGTTTTACTTTCATAATAAAAGCAATTGTTTAAATACTTACCAAAGATTCCAGAATTGGTTATATTGGACCAGGCAGGTAGCAGGAGGAAAGGAGCACTATTTCTAGAAAAGGGAAGACTCAGTAGTGCCCAACAGAAGCCAAGAAGAGGTACCTCTGAATCCTCTGTCATTTAAGCAGAGACTCAAGTGGACACTGGTAAAATGGGTCTCAGAAAGGGGGTGGTCATGGTCAAAAGAGCTGTCTCTGGTGATTCCTTCTGGACACTCAGGTGTAAATCCCCAGGAATCTCAGTGTAAATCAGGAGTCCTTTAGCGAGTGTAAGGACTTGTCCATATTGCCATTTTTAAAAGTTTGGACTTGTTGAAGGGGAAGTCTTGGATGCTGTTTTGGACCTCTCTAGGAAAGCCTGACAGCCCAAGTCATGAGTCCCTTCTCATGACCAGTCTTGTGGCCAAAGTTCTGGATGTTTTATCTGCAACATCTACCACACCCTGGAGAGCCCCCTCTAATACTAACCTTCCTTCATCCATGAGGCACTGAAACTGGGCTCTGTCTTCCACGCGAAGTTCGTCTCTGAAGTCTGCAAGCCTAATGTAGGTGTTAAAATTGTATTTTGCTAATAAAGCCTAGTAATTATTTATATAAAACTAGAGACCTGTGGAGGAGAAAGCCTTCCTACCCAGGAGGACCAGTCTCTTTCAGCCCTTATCCATCAGGGTGGATTTTTGGTAGGGTGACTGAGCTCTTTCAGTAGCCACCTGTACCACAAAAGAGTTATAGGCAGTGGGGGAAAACAAAAAAATTCAGTTCCTTTAGCAGGAACAAAATAATGTCTTTCGGCTCTTTTTCGGTGTACAGGCACACGATGCTGGTGTGCACTAAACTGCTCTGGATGGTTCTAATATGGCCTTTTTAATTGGGAAGACCACCCTGGTTGGTCCATGCAGTTGCACATTATCCAAGAGCTGGTGTTCAGAGTCCTGATCTCCTCTAATGGCATCTACAGATTGTTTGCAGCCGTTTGTAACAGCTTACGGTAATCATCTGGTGCAGAAGGCAATGAAGGAGTAATGGCGCCATCTGGAGATGGTGAAGAAGCTTCCATTGGAATAGTCAGTACCAGTGAAACTAGTTCTGGCTCTTCTATCTCATACACCAAGAGTTCCAGTTGTCGAGATGAGGAGGAGCAGAACAGCTCCTGAGAGGGTTCATGACTCCTGCCATAGGAGTCCCAAGATCCCCAATAAGGCCAGAAAGAGGGATCCATTGGTTGCGGTGAGTCCCATAGGAACTGGTACTAACAATCCCTGTGGGGTGGGGGTCATATCTGAAGGGATGGTAAGCATAACCTCCCAGATGTCTGTTGAGGCTCCTGTGCCTCAGTGGAGACACTGGTGCAGCTACCTCCTCTGTCTCCTCCAGTTCAGAGGATGGTCCCATTGGTAGTGGTGGTGCCATCAATATGGGGTCACTCCTGCCAAATGGCTGGAGATGGAACTGCTCCTGAGACACTGGTAATAATTCCTCATCTGCAGTAAGGACATCCCCAAGAAGTGCAGGGCCAGAAAGGAGTGGAGACTGTGAGCAGGGGAAGATTATATCCTCCAGTGTTACAAAGATTTCCATATGGCCCAAAGTTCAGGGAGTTCCAGCAGAAACTCCTGAGGGACCCAGTTCGTCTGTCACAGCTAAATGGTCTCTGAGTAAACAAGGCGATACCAACAATGAGCCTGGACCTGCACTCGTAGATGGGACTGGAGAACATCCACACTTTTGCCTTGGTACTGCAGTCACCAGAGGAACCGGGAGATCCCTCTTTTTGCATGCCTTGCCCTCCAGTCTGGGGGATTTTGGCAGCCCTTGTTCCGTGGTTCCATACACGACATCTCATCTGACCTGGACCAGCTCAGGAAGGTAATGCATTTCCTCTCAACAGTCCTCTGCGAGGATCTATCCTCATACCCATGAGTGTCCTTTACTTTCACAGGGAGCCCTGTGGGAAAAGTACTTACACTTCAATGTTAGAGGCTCTGCTCAAAGGCATGTGCTTGGAGTGGCACTGCTGGTCAACTGAGGCTGAGGTAGAGGAGGGGATCCCAGCTCCGGGTCAGAGCAGGGCCCCATAGCTTCTTCCAAGAGAAACTTTTTCAGTCCCAGCTCTTGGGTCTCTTGAGTTCTGGGTGAGAAAAATTAGCAGACACTGCACTTCGCAGAGATATGCGACTCACACAGACAATATAGGTACTGTTGATGCCCATACCTGATGGAGAAGGCGCAAGAGCAGGAGATGCAGTTCTTCAATCCCAGGTATAGTTCCAGGACCTGAGGGGATTTCCCCCAGTTGGGTGGGGGGAACTATTCTATACTATATACACTAACTATAACAATAACTACCAAGCTAATATATACAAATTATTTAGCAATATTATACTTTTACAGGTTATGTACGGAGTAAAAGAGGACATGATTCCAGCTCAGGCCTTATGGCAGTAAGAAGGAACTGGAGAGATGGCTGGATTTGAACATAGCTCTCAGACAAGACACTACAGAGCAGAAATACTAGATCACTGGACTGGCTTAGCACTATTGCTTTTTCCAACAAAGTTTTGAAATATAAACCCAACAAAAATAATTCTGACCGATAATTACATTTTATGCAAAATCAAATACCGTATAACTTCGAAAAAAGTGCTTAAATATGTATCTAGTTTAATTAAAATTACTGATTGAGGACCAGACCAAGAGTATCTTAATTAGATCAGCTGACAGATGCTGAGGTTGCCTCAGATTTTAATGACAAAAACAAATATAATAATTGGACTTTACTGAATAGATGTGGTTAGGTGAAAAAATGCGAGGCAATTCTAGACCCACCCTGGCTACACCGGGGAAGAACATGCCTCCG
The DNA here is from genome assembly GCF_003597395.2 of Chelonoidis abingdonii. Classification (NCBI taxonomy): domain Eukaryota; kingdom Metazoa; phylum Chordata; order Testudines; family Testudinidae; genus Chelonoidis; species Chelonoidis abingdonii. The sequence goes on from NC_133770.1 coordinate 134,768,994, forward strand.
GTGATACAGTCATCTGGGAGGACAGGAGAGCAGGGAGCTTGACCATCTGAAGAGGGGAGAGAGCAAAGAAAAACATAGATTCTCAGTCACTCATTAAATGGTGAACTCAGAGCTCTTATAAACGCCGAAGGAGGAAACTTTGGAACAGCAGCTCTCATAACAAGACACTGTACCGGGGACATTCGTATCATTAAGAGAATTAATCAGCAACTTGCAGGAAATTGTTCTAGTGCAGAGGAAGATGGAAACAACATTTAAAACAGAGTGATGTGCTGCCTCACACATCCACATGCTGAAGGGGAAAAGGAGAGACTTCAGAGGAAATAATCTAATAGCAGTGTAAATGATTTAACATTTGCAGAAGAATCATCAATATGAGTCAATAGAAATCCCTTGGAAGGAGAGTCAACATTTTTTGTCAAGACTGGAAAATGCACAGACTCATCAGGAAGCAATATTTTGCTCTGGAGTTATTGCTGAGTCTCTGTCTGGTGTCAATATTCCCTTTGTCTGATTAAAAAGTATTTACAGACAACAGAGGCCAGAGAACCAGCAGCAGACATTTATTTCCCCACTAATTTAAAGCCAGATTTTTTCTAAGTGTTCACTTTCTGCACCACAAACGGTTTAACAATGTTTGAGAAGAGCTGAGGAGTTGACAGAGGACATGCATTCGGAAAGCTGGAGATCCTTTTTCATCAGTGCTTAATTTGTAATAAAAGACATGCTGGGGCTGAGCCCCCGTAAGCCCAGGCACCAAATAAGCACCGATGCACCCCCTATCTCACACATCCCATATGCACCCTTAGCCCTGCCTATCCCCTTTGTACCTCCACTATATCACAAACATCCACCCTAAACATACCCCTATACCCCGCATGATTGTCCTTGGGGGGCTGGTGCTTTGGTTTCCAAATGGGGCTGCGGATGCAGACATCGCTCCCCCCGAACCATCCCCATTCCTATCACGTTCTCAGTGCATGGCAGGGAGGTGTATTAATTTTCTACCCTGCCTGATCCATCATTTCTGTACAAAGGGTCTATGGGCCCTGCTAACTGAACCCAGCTATTGCGATCATCTAGTCTGCCCTCCTGCACAACACAGGCCACAGAACTTCATCCACCCACTCTTGTAATAAACACATAACTTCTGGCTGAGTCACTGAAGTCCTCAAATTATGGTTTAAAGACGTCAAGTTACAGAAAATTCACAATTTACATTAGTTTAAACCAGCAAGAGACTCGTGCCCAATGCGGCAGAGGAAGGCAAAAACCTCCTAGGGTCTCTGTCAGTCTGACCCAGGGGAAAATTCCTTCTCAATCCCAAATATGGCAGTTAGACACTGAGCATGTGGGCAAGACCTGCCAGGCAGGTACCTGGGAAAGAATTCTCTGTAGTAATTCAGAGCACAGGCACCAACTTTCCAATGTGCCAGGGTCGGGGGGTGCTTGACCCCTGGCTCTGCCCCATCCCCCCTTACTCCACCCCTTCCAACAAGTCCCCACCCACCCCTTTTCCCACCCTGCCTCCTTCCCACCTTTTCCTGCCCCATTCTGCCCCACCTGAGCACCACTCCTCCCCTCTCCCCCTAGAGTCTGGTCCATGCTGTGAAACAGCTGATCATGGCAGGTAGAAGGCACAGGGAGGGAGGTGGAGGTGCCGATCAGCGGTGCCTACCTGCCCCTGGGAGGCACTAGGGGAGAGAAGGGGGCTTTAAGGGGGGAGCACCCACCATTTTTTCTCCATTTTTCCAAGACTTCCTCCTGCATAAAACATGAAAGCCCAAATTAGATGTGTGTATATTTAATGTGTTCTAAGCTGCCATCTAGTTATATATATATATAGCTTACCTAGTAGCTACGGTAGCTCTCCATGCTGCCAAGCAGACTTTGACTCCTGGGGCCTGATCACCTGTGATCCTAGATCAGGCAGGATTGTCTGCCTCCAAAAATGAAGTTTAAACTTAGTTATCAGTGGGGTTCATTGAGATGGGCTCTGAATAGACACATTCTTTGTGCTTGTACCTAGGCAGAGTGGTTCCCCTAGAGATGTGCTGTCATGAAAGCCTGAATACCCAAATGCTAAGGATCATAATTAAGCAGTTTCCCATACGTGGGGGAGGTCTGTGCAAAAGCCAATGCAGCCTCAAGAGGGCTCTCTAGTTGGGTCCAGGCCAGGCAGGTGACTTTCCACTCTGCATAGGAAAAGGGAGATCACTGTGGATGGTCCCCTTTGTGCTGGTAATAGGGGGAAATAATCTGGCCCCTGGACTTCAGCATTTCAACTCCTACACCAGTAGGGGCTGGGCAGTCAAGGTGGCACGTCACATGTCAGGGAGAAAAGGAAGGAAGAAACTTGAAACACATTGCATGTAGGAGAATTCTAGGCAGGTTCCTGGTCAGAGCTCAGGCAGAGCTGGCGGCTGTAATGCTGAGCCTAAGAAGGGGACTGGGTTAGATGACAAAAATCCTCAGAACGTTGCCTGGCTCTGCTCCGCCACACTGGAGATAGGTGAAGAAAGACATTTCAAGTATGTATAATTTTGTGTTAATAATAAAAAATACAGATTAGATACTCACAAGCTGTCTACTTGAGTGCCATTCTCAATGAATTGTGCTAAATCTAATTGTCCTAAAACAAATGAATCAAGACATGCTCTTGGGCACTTGCAGCTACGCCAATAATTATATGCCTGGCCTCACACATCACTTGCATTTGAAATCAGAACATGAGCTAAAAGGAAAAGGGTTTCTACTTGTCTCATTATGCAGTTGAGCATGACTGAGCCAGTGCCTACAGTCCGCAGCAAGTTCAGGACTGCCGAGCACCCACAAATCCTAGCAAGCAAGTGGAGAAACTGTTTTCCCCGACAGCCAGGAACTGTTTTGCACCCTGGACCTGGAGCCAGTACCCCCCAAACCCACCCAAGGCTGCCTTCCAGACCTGCCAGGTGAAGAAGGGATCTCTGGTGAGTGTACCTTTGTAAATATTATACATGGTTTAAAAGCAAGCGTGTTTAAAGATTAATTTGCCCTGGCATTCGCGGCCAGTACAGTTACTGGAAAAGTCTGTTAACGTGTCTGGGAATGGAGCAGAAATCCTTCAGGGACATCTCCATAAAGCTCTCCTGGATGTACTCCTAAAGCCTTTGCAAAAGGTTTCTGGGAGGGCAGCCTTATTCTTTCCTCCATGGTAGGACACTTTACCACCGTAGGCCAGTGGCATGTAGTCCGGAACAACACATAACACAGTGTATGGTCCCGGTGTTCGCTGGCATTCAAATACCATCTCTTCTTTATCTAATAATAATTGGAGATATATCTATCTCCCAGAGCTAGAAGGGATCCTTAAAGGTCATTAAGTCCAGCCCCCTGCCTTCACTAGCAAGATCAAGTACTGATTTTTGCCCCAGACCCCATAAGTGGCCCTCTCAAGGATTGAACTCACAACTCTAGGTCAGTAGGCCTATGCTCAAACCACTGAGCCATCCCTCCCTCCCCTGTCTGTGTTATCCTCAAGAGAGTGATATCATTCATGGTCACCTGGTTGAAATAAGTTGATTTTATTAAGGGAACATTCAGAGGTGCCCGTTCCTGCTGGGCTGTTTGACTGTGGCTGAACAGAAATGTTCCCCACTGTCAGCCATGCAGTGGGGGGAAGGGGGAAGCGATCATCTCAGAGAATTGGGTGTGTGGGGGGATTAGTTGGTTTGTGCTGCACGTTAACCCAAAAACCACAGCCCTCCTTTTAAATTGCCAACCCATTTTAAATGGCCACCCAATGGCTGCTTGGTATGGGAAATGAGGGCACTGCTGTTTGAAACCATTCCCACATGTTATGAAAGTTAAATGTAAGGGGGGGAATGGTCCCACTATTGTGGGGAACTTTCCTGGCTTCTGCACTACCCCGGTGAAGTGGGCTAGCAAAAGGATCTGAGTCCTCGCTCCCACTTCCTTTACCCAGAGGCCTGCCTGCCCTTGAGGACTCCCCTTCCACTCTCCTGTCTGGCAGAGTCCTTGTAACCCGAATAAGGCTGAGCCCAGGATTCCTGGGGGCTCAGCTCCCAACCTTGCTGTGGTCACTCAGAACAGGGGCTAGGGTGTCCCCACTCCAGGGTACTCTCTTTTCACTGTGCACCTCCCTGACCCACTGATCACATCATACAATTTAAAGCAAATACAAGTTGTTTAATTAACAATTAATTAAAAAAAATAATAAAGAGAAATGGGAAAGGAGAACACATCACCCCGCACTATGGCAGAGAACATCACAAACAGTGTCTCTGGACATCAGGGCAGTTCACAGTCTGTTCCTTGTAGGTCCCAGGCCTCCTTCTCAGGCCCTGGCTGTGCTGCAGGGACGCTGTGGGTCGGACACTTGCTCTGGCAGTGATCACATGCTCTCAGGCTCTAGGTGGCAGGACCCTTCTTCCCAGCATCGCCCCCACCCTGTCAGGGTTACAATCCCCCTCCAAGTCTGGCCTGCAGGGCCTCTTAGCTGAGGCATCTCCCTGTGCGGGGCCCACTGCCCAGGGTCCCCCTTGCTCTCCCCAGATGCTCACTGCACCCAGCGCCAAACTGCTCCAGCCCCAGCTCCACACTGCCTCAGCATGGCTGCTGCTGCTGCTCTGCCTTCAGCTTCCTAGGCTGCTTCTCTGGCTCTGGTTGCTGCAGCTCTGCCCCCAGGACAAGTCTGCTCAGCAGGCTGCTTCTGTGACTGCTCCCAGCTCTGACCTGCTTCCTGGGCTGCTTGTCTGGTCCCGGTTGCTGTAGCTCTGCTTCCAGCAGCTTAGCTTGGGCCCCTGCTCTCTCCTTAGCTCGGCCCCACTCCCTCTAACTGGGGCAATTCCAGCTCACATGGAGGACGAGACCCACCCCGGCCTTCTGACTCCCTGATTTGCCTGTCCACCATGTCAATCAGGCTCAGAGGCTGAGGTGACCTGGAGCATTGGCCTCTCCCCATTGTTCCTGGGGACTGTCAGTCTCAGGCTCCTGATTTCCCATTGACCTTTCCCCTTTTAGGGCTGGGAGCTAGCCAACCAAAACACCCCCACTGAATGTTAGTAAGGGAGCAACAGTCCCCTTACATAAAGAAGCCAAAAGACTATGTCTTACCATGGCTGCCTGCAAGCTGAATTCTGTTGCCCAGCCCTGTGTGAGTGATCTCTCACACCAAATCATCATATCCTCAATAAGAGGCAAAATGCCATCTTGTACCTGTAAGCAGAGTCAGAATGAGCTCTATCCTGACATCTGGTGGTGAATTATGGTGAGTGTGGAAAAGAATTTCAGGACTTGATCTTGTTTGCATAGGCACACCCACCCCGCCTAGCAGAGCCCATGGCAGCCTAAAAGGGTCACTTTGACAGTTGTGGGGACCCCAATTTCTCTGTTATTGGGGCAGGAGGAATAAAGTGTTGTTACTCTGATTATGTAAATGAGGGACTATGAACCTGTTTTATGACAGAGAATCTCACCATTAACTAAGTAGCACTTGCTAGACAAGGGACATGGGTGCCAAAACCCAGTGAATTGGGAGTGTGGATGTTGAAACACTAATTGCTCTGCAATCTCTCCATTGTTGAAGAGCAGAGCTAATTTTGATTCTATTAGGAGTCCATCTAGAGGCTGCTGAGCTGAACTCACTTTGGGCCAATGGTGTACTAGCACTGGGAGTCCCCTACTACAAGCTGAAATCACTAAAAGAGCTAAACTTACTGAGCTCAGATCACTGAGTGCTGTGTTAACTAGTGGGGGAGCTTGAAGATCTATTGTTAAGTGACTGACAGAGTGAAACAGTTTGCAGCACGGTTAGAACAGTCCATGGAACAGGGAGTGGAGCTGAGCTGAGCAGTTTGCGGGACAGCTGAAGTGGCCCATGGAACAGTGAGCAGAGCGGAGCAGTTTGCGGGGATGGCTGGAGGAGAGGCACAGCTGGTGGAGTACTGGTCATGGTGAAGGCTGCAGCAGGACTCCACGGAGAGGTGGGGCAGTCAGCCCTGGCCCATGTAAGGTTCCCCTTAACACCCTGTGTGCTGCCCCATTTCCACCCAGACTCGGGGGGTAAAACTCTGCAGATAAACTTTTGAACTCTAGGGAGGCACTGGCCAGGGACAGAGACTTTTGGGTTGTTGGACTTTGGGGTGATTGGACTTAAGATTCTAAGGGGAAAAGGACATTGCCAAAGCTTACTTGGTGGGTCTTTTGCTCATGGTTTATGTTATGAATCCTGTTTGCAGTGTTTCCCCAATATGATGCCAAATTGTTTCCCTTCTTTATTAAAAGGATTTTGCTACACTCACTCTGTGCTTGCGAGAGGGGAAGTATTGCCTCCTAGAGGTGCCTGGGGGCTGGTATGTAATTGTCCCAGGTCACTGGGTGGGGGCTTGAGCTGGTTTTGCATTGCGTTATTGAAACAGAACCCCTGGATACTGAACCCAGCCCTTGTTGCTGCCAACTCAGAGGGGCAGAAGGGTTACATACCAAAAGCACATGTGCTATGTAATGTTAACAGCAAGGTTTACCATGACAGAGTCTATCTATTGTTCACTAAAATGTGTCTTTTTAACTACCACTCTCCCTGTTTCTCCCTCCACCAGCTGCAAATGTTTCAACGCTCACACTATCTTCTCCTTCCCAGAGGCTAGCAAAGATTAGAAGGTGAAAAAAAAACAACTCGCGATGAAATATTCTCTGAGTTCATGCAGTCCTCCCACACTGAAAGAGCCCAGCAGAATGTGCACAGGCAGACAATGTTAGAGTCCAGGAATGCACAATATGAATGTGAGGACAGGTGGTGGGCTGAAGATAATAAATGGCAGGCTGAAGATGATAGGAGGCATCAGCATGGTGACAGAGGGCAAGAGGCAACTGTGAGGCTCCTGGAGGAATAAAATGATATGCTCCGGCGTATGGTTGAGGTTCAGGAAAGGAAGCATGAGCACAGACAACTGCTACAGCCTCTGTGTAACCAATCGCCCTCCTCCCCGAGTTCCATTGCCTCCTCACCCAGACGCCCAAGAACGCAGTGTGGGGGGCCTCTGGGCACCCAACCACTCCACCCCAGAGGACTGCCCAAGCAATAGAAAGCTGGAATTCAATAAGTTTTAATGTGCAGTGTGGCCTTGTCTTTCCCTCCTCCCCCACCCTACCCGGAACTTCCCTCCTTCCCCCCCCACCCCACCCCCCCGGGCTACCTTGGCAGTTATCCCCCTATTTGTGTGATGAATTAATAAAAAATGCATGAATGTGAAGCAGCTTTATTGCCTCTGCAAGTGGTGATCGAAGGGGGATGGAGGGTGGTTGGCTTACAGGGAAGTAGAGTGAACCAAGGGAGGGGTCATCAAGGAGAAACAAACAGAACTTTCACACTGTAGCCTGGCCGGTCATGAAACTGGTTTTCAAAGCTTCTCTGATGTGCACTGTGCCCTCCTATATACTCTGCTAACTGCCCTGGTGTCTGGCTATGCATAATCAGTGGCCAGGCGATTTGCCTCCAATTCCCACCCCACCATAAATGTCTCTCCCTTTACTCTCACAGTATTGTGGAGAGCACAGCAAGCCGTAATAACAATGGGAATATTGGTTTTGCTGGGGTCTGTCAGTAAACTGCACCAGCGCACTTTAAACATCCAAAGGCACATTCTACCACCATTCTGCACTTGCTCAGCCTATAGTTGAACAGCTCCTGACTACTGTCCAGGCTGCCTGTGTATGGTTTCATAAGCCATTGCATTAAGGGGTAGCTGGGTCCCCAAGATAACTATAGGCATTTCAACATTCCCAATGGTAATATTCTGGTCTGGAAGAAAAGTCTCTTTCTGCAGCTTTTGAACAGACCAGAGTTCCTGAAGATGTGAGCATCATGTACCTTTCCTGGCCATCCCACGCTGATGTTGGTGAACGTCCCTTGTGATCCACCAGTGCTTGCAGCACCACTGGGAAATACCCCTTTCAGTTTATGTACTCACTGCCTTGGTATTCCAGTGCCAAGTAGGGATATGGGTTCCGTCTTGCCCCACCACAGTTATGGAATCTCATTACAGCAAAGCCATCCACTATAACCTGCACGCTTTCCAGAGTCATTACCCTTGATAGCCGCAGCTCTTTGATTGTGCTGGCTACTTGGATCACAGCAGGCCCCACAGTAGATTTGCCCACTCCAAATTGATGCCCGACTGACCGGTAGCTGTCTGGTATTGCAAGCTTCCACAGGGCTATTGCCACTTGCTTGTGAACTGTGAGGGCTGCTCTCATCTTGGTATTCTTGTGCTTCAGGGCAGAGGAAAGCAAGTCACAAAGTTCCATGAAAGTGCCCTTATGCATGCGAAAGTTTTGCAGCTACTGGGAATCATCCCAGACCTGCAATACTATGTGGTCCCACCAGCTTATTTCCCGGGCCCAGAATCGGTGTTCCACGGCATGAACCTACCCCATGATGTCCACATTGTTGGGCCCCGTACTTTGAGAGCAGTCTGTGTCCATGTCCTCATCACTCTTATCACCATGCTGCCGTCACCTCCTTGCCTGTTTTTGCTTTTGCAGGTTCTCATTCTGCATATACTGCAGGATAATGTGCATGGTGTTTACGGTGCTCATAACTGCGGCAGTGATCTGAGCGAGCTCCATGCTTGCTGTGCTATGGTGTCTGCGCTGAAAAAAGGTGTGAAATGATTGTCTGCTGTTGCTCTGATGGTGGGAGGGGCGACTGATGACATGGCTTATAGGGAATTAAAATCAACCAAGGGAGTGGGTTTGCATCAAGGAGAAACAAACACAACTGTCACACACAATGGCCCCCCCTCAAGGATCAAACTCAAAACCCTGTGTTTAGCAAGTTAATGCTCAAACCACTGAGCTAGCCTTCTCCCCATTATTCACTGAGGGAAGGCGGGGAGCAAATGAATACAAATGAATACAAAACATATCTGGTCTCTTTCTTGTTTTGATCCCCTCCATCGCTCTTATATATCTTAGGCTGGCAGCAGACGATGCATTACAACTGCTAGTTATCGTCGTCTCCTGGCTGCTCGCCAGAAGATGGTGCAGTAGGATTACAGGCAGGACTGAATCTCCATGAGACAAAACTTAAAAAGAGAATGATCTGGAGTCACTCCCATTTATGTCCAGGTACCCCTGACAGACGTCACCAAGGTCATATAAAAGAGCACCCAGGAGATGATGACGATAGCTACCAATTGCTTTGCACCATCTGCTTCCAAGAGGCAATGAGCTGCTGCTTTGTAGCAATGCAGTACCACGTCTGCCAGCATCCAGAAGAAGTACAGTGACGTTGAGTTGAGCGGGCTCCATGCTTGCCATGGATGGCATCTGCATGGGTAACCCAGGAAAAAAGGCTTGAAACGATTGTCTGCCATTGCTTTCATGGGGGGGGCCCGATGACATGTACCCAGGACCACCCACGACAATGTTTTTGCCCCATCAGGCATGCTTAATCCAGAATTCCAATGAGAGGAGGAGTCTGCGGGAACTGTGTGATAGCTACTCACAGTGCAATACTCTGGAAGTCGATGCTAGCCTCAGTACTGTGGACGCACTCCACCAAGTTAATGGTCTTAATGGTCTTAAGGCAGACACACAATCGACTGTATAAAATCGATTTCTAAAAAATCAACTTCTATAAATTCGACCTAATTTCGTAGCGTAAACATACCCTTCAACTGGGATAAGGACTGTCTTTTTGCTCTGTGTTTGCACAGCATCTAGCACAGTGGTTCATGACTGGGACTCCTAGGTGATAGGGTAATAAAAATAAATAAAATAACAATAATAATAATCATTCATTAATAATAACAAACAACATTGGATATCCATATTACTTCAGTAACTTTTCATTTCCCTTCTGCTTTAAAATACCAGCTTGACCAAAAAGCTCCTGTTCCCATGCCCTTCATTCATCTATAAAGTGATGCTCAGTGATGTGTTTGTTTCATGACAGAACACATAAGTGAGGAGTACAGCCGATGCAGATAAATAGGCTTGGCAAAATTCAATTTTTATTTTATGAATTATTTTGATTGATATCTGTGTTTATTTTTAAGCATTTTTTATTTGTATTGATTTTGATTTTCACACTTGCACAAAATTATGGGTTGAATGCATTTTTTCAATTTTTATCTATTTCAATGTTCAGTTGTGGGAAATTATTGAGGGACTCAGACAATGGGACGGGACGACAATAATTATTTAATAGAGCCAAGGTGGGTGAGGTAGTATCTTTTATTGGGCCAACTTCTATTGGAGAGAGAGAGAGACAAGCTTTCAAGCTACACCAAGCTCTTCCTCAAGTCTGAGAAAGACACTGTATACAATAATTATTTAATGACAGTAGACGTTGAGATTCAAGGTATTAAAGCTTTACAACCAATAAAACCCACATTGTCAACATCACGTCAAAATATACAAAGTAAATATCCTTAAATCAAACTCTAATAAGTTCTTAAATAGCATTTCTCTTACTTTGCAAATCTGTAAATTTCAGTTATGGATTTTTTTTGTTGTTGTTGTTGGCACAGGTGTATGGTGAAACTGAAGTTCACAAACATTTATCAATAAAAATTTAATCCTTACAAGCCTACAGGGAAAGTACTAAAGACTTGTGAAAAAAATCCGTGGCATAGTTCAAACCTTTGCTGATTTCCTGAAAAAGCCATCTCATCAAAACATATGGAGCTCAGATGCAGCCACTTACTTACAAAGGTAATAAAGAACAAATGTTTAACAAAACAATAGGCATTAGTTTCCAGCAGCTTCAAAGGAGGTAACAGCTCGAGATAAAACATGTTTAAAAAGCAGCACCAAACAAACTTTTCAATAACTTGGGGTAAGATATTTTGTGGAGGGGTGAATTGCTGAGTGTTTTACACTGCCTGATATTCTCTCCTTTTGTAAGATAAAAGGAAAATCTATCTATCAGTTGCTAAAGGAGAATCAGAATAGCAGACCAACACATACTTTATTTTCCCCATTCTTTGGTTACTGTGTAACTCCTTGTTCAGTTTCCAAATAAGCACACAAAACTGTGTTAATGCAACATTAAGACTGCATAGGCACAGCCAGATGCACCACTGAGTGTTGGACAGTTGCACCCACAAGATTGAGTACAAGTGCAGCTTTGGACCACTGTGCATTTCCAAAAGGAGGTGCAAACGGGGTGGAAGTGGAATGCAGGAACAGCATGGGGGGGGTATTGCCCAAAAATGTCCCTGCAAAGGATTAATCATAGGGAGCTAGCCATGAAAAAGTTGTCTTTGGGGATAAATATTTTGACCCAGAAAATCTACCTGCAAGCACCTGCAGCAGAGAAGCAGCCCAGCACTTACAGTCAGATTCAATGCTTGTCAGCACGTGTCTTTTAATAACATTTTTATGTAAAAGAGGTACAAAATCAGCTTAAACATTGAGAAAAAGGCCAATGAGCCCTGAAAGAATTAGGTCACTGCCAGAGACAGGCCTTCTCCAGCAAATCACAGACTTTGAGACTGTCAAGCTTGTAGTGCAAACAACACTCATGGTGAAGCTCTGAGCCAGGGAATAAGTTGCTTTTTGAAGCACTCATGTCCCTTCCCAGCTCCATTTCCACACTTCTCAACAATTCACATATATATTTCACAATACAAAAATTCTTCCTACACTGAGCTGTGAACAGAAAGATGGCAGATATTTCACACTACATAAAAAGCATATTACGCACCTAATGTAAACTATAAGGAAATCCAAGACACTGAGTATTCAGATGTACAAAGAATAAGACCACTGATTATCACTTGAAGTGAAAATTCTAAGTGGTTTTTAATGATAATAGTTAAGACTTATTTAACCTCTTCAAAGTGCCCGACAGCGATTAATTCATCCTCAACACACTATGCCACTGTAAAGTATTATTTGCAACTCCATATACATATGGGAAAACTGAGGCAGAGAGATTTAGGGTACACTATGAAATTAGGTCAATTTTATAGAAGCCGATTTTTAGAAATCGATTTAATACAGTCGATTGCGTATGTCCCCACTAAGCACATTAAATCGGCAGAGTGCGTCCTCACTACTGTGGCTAGCATCGACTTATGAAGTGGTGCACTGTGGGTAGCTATCCCACAGTTCCTGCAGTCTTTGCGACCCATTGGAATTCTGGGTTAAGCTCCCAAAGCCTGATGGGGCAACAACATTGTCCCAGGTGGTTTTGGGTATGTCATCAGTCACTCCTCCCTCCGTGAAAGTAACAGCAGACAATTGTTTTGCGCCTTTTTTCCTGGGTTACCCATGCAGACATCATACCACAGCAAGCATGGAGCCTACTCAGCTCACTGTCACCATTGCTGTTGTGGGCAAGTATACTGTGGAAGCTGCTGTGATCCAAGAGCCAATGCAATCACTGACGTTCTGTAATCAAGAGTAGTGACTCTGGGAAATGTGCAGGCCTTTTTAGAATTTAGGTGCATCATATTCCTGTCCTTTGTCACTGGTGAAGAAGTTTTGCAGCCATACATTCCAGTTCAGTCGGCACGGTAACACCCCATATCTCCAGGGCTCTTGCTCTTTTGCCTTGGCCAAGGTACCTTGCCCTACCCAGATCTCCAACCATTCAACAGTGAAGCACCTGCAGCAGCTGGCATTGCTACACAGCACAGCTCCTTGCCTTCACAGCAGACGTTGAAGTAGGACAGCTAACCATCATCATCCACCGCTTCCGCTGCAGCTCTGCTCTCCTGCTCCCCAGCAACAAGCTTGGGGGATCCGTACTGGTGCAGTAAGACGGGTAACCATCCTCATCGGACATGTAGCTTGGCCAGGGGTTCTGGGAATGTCTTCCCTGTCCAGCTCCTAGTAACCTCCAGGGCATGGTGTATGGCTCCATCACTTCCTCTGCAACTCTGCTCTCCTGCTCCCCAGAGATGAGCTCGGGGGATCCGTTCATGAAGCCTGGACAGTAGTAAGGAGCAGGCTGAGCAAGTGCAGAATGGTGGTAGAATGTGCCTTTGGACGTTTAAAAGCTCGCTGGTGTTGTTGGTCAGACCTCAGTGCAACCAACATTCCTATTGTTATTGCTGCTTGTTGTGTGCTCCATAATATCTGTGAGAGTAAGGGGGAGACCTTTATGGTGGGGTAGGAGGGTGAGGCAAATCTCCTGGCATCTGATTTTGAGCAGCCAGACACCAGGGTGATTAGAGGAGAACAGCAAGGAACGCTGCGCATCAAAGAGGCTTTGAAAACCAGTGTCATGACTGGTCAGACTTTGGTGTGACAGTTGTGTGTGTTTCTCCTTGATGCAAACCCTCCCCTTTTGTTGATTTTAATTCCCTGTAAGCCAATCACCCTCCCTCCTTCAAAATAAAGTAACTATTGTTTTGAAACCGTGCATTTTTTCTTTATTAATTAAAAAAAATGAGAGAACAGAGAAGGTAGCCCAGGTGGAGTGGGGGAGGAGGGAAGGACAAGACTCTATTGCTTATTGTAGCCACACTAAAAATCAAACTGTTTGAATGACAGCCTTCTGTTGCTTGGGCCATCCTCTGGAGTGGAGTGCCTGGGTGCCCAGAGCCTCCCCCACCTCTGCATTCTTGGGCATCTGGATGAGGAGGCTATGGAACATGGGAGGGAGGGTAGGCGGTTATACAGTGGATGCAGTGAGGGTCTGTGCTCTTGTTGGCTTTCCTACAGCTCCAACAAAAGCTTCATCATGTCCATCTGCTCCCCCAACAGACGCTTCATTGTGTCCATTTTCTCCTCCATTAGCCTCAGCATCATGTCCTGCCTCTGCTCTTCACGCACATTTAATTCTTTCCTGGCCTCTGCCACTGAATGCCTCCATGCATTAAGCTGTGCCCTATCAGTGCGGGAGGACTGCATCCGCTTGGAAAACATGTCATCGCAAGTGCATTTTTTTCACTTTCTAATCTGCGATAATCTCAGGGATGGAGATGATAGGGGGAGCGTTGAAACATTCTACATGCTACGATTCTGGAAGGACTGCATGGTCACCTGTGCTGCTGAGTTCGCCATGCTGACCAAACAGAAAATGAAGTTCAAAAGTTCCCGGGGCTTTTCCTGTGTACCTGACTAGTGCATCGGAGTTCAAAGTGCTGTCCAGAGCAGTCACAATGGAGCACTCAGGGATAGCTCCTGTAGACCAATACCCTCAATTTGCATCTGCACTATCCCAAATTCAACCCAGCAAAGTTGATTTTAGCGCTACTCCCCTCACTGTGGAGGAGTACAGAAGTCAATTTTAAGAGCTCTTTAGGTTGACGGAATGGGGTTGGTTGTGTGTATGCATTCATTTTTAAATCGACCTAACATGGCTAAATTCGACCTAACCCCGTAGTGTAGACCAGGCCTCAGTGACTTAACAAAAACTGCCCAAGTCAGAAGCAAAGCTGTAATTAGAACCATGTTGCCCCTGTCTCTAGGATTCCTGGATCTCTGTTCAGAACACTAGAGACAATGGAAAGCAGGATCCTGACCAGACACCATCAAAATCTTAATTTAAAGCTTTCAAACTGAGAGGGTTGGTCTTGGGTTGAGGTTTGTAATTTGTTTGATTGATCAACACTCAATCACAACTCCCAAGTTCATTGATCAGTCTGTCTTCACCACTGACTCATGCCACATTTGCCACTACATACAACTTCAAATAAGTTTCCGGATCCTTTTGGATTTTTCAAAATCCTTGCTACCCTCTAGTTTCAGCTCCAGCTGGTTCTTGATCTCAGCACTAGCTCAACTTTACTTTTTACCCATCTAATAGTTGCTGATTTACGATTTTAGGTTTATATCCAACCCATCTCAATAAAACAACTTAAATGGCAGAGAGGTACACTGCATGCACTAAAGATTGTAATGACCAGAGCTGGGTGACATTTTTCAGATAAATAGTTAATTCAACAAAAAAGGCAGTTTTGTTGACTCCAAACTATTCATAAATTTGACACAAATTCACATAACAGTTTCATCCCCCAGCCTTTTTTTTCAGGCTAGATTCATAATGGGAATTAGGTGCCCTTCCCAAAACAGAGGGCTGTGCATGGATTGGGGACATGCACACAAAACTTTTTGGCCAGTTGTTAGGACATTCAGTTGGGATGTGGGAGACCTAGGTTTGAATCCTGGCTCTGGAGCAGGGACTTGAACCAGGTCTCCCACAATATGTGAGCATCCTAAGCAACAGGCTACTGGCTATTCTGAGTCGGACCTTTCTCAGTCTCTCCTGTTGAAGTAGTTCTGCTCTGTATAAATAGCTAGTCACTGCCACAGGGACCCCCCTCCCCCATAAGTGTCCTAACCACTAGAGTATAGAGTCATTCTCTCACCTAATGTCTATTCAGGATTTTTATGTAAAGTGAAACAGTTTCAACAGGTGAGACTGAGAAAACTCCACCCCAGAATAGCCAGGTGGTTGAGGTGCTCATTTAGCAGGGGAGACCTAGTGCAAGTATCTGCTCCAGAGCAGGAATTAAACCCTCAGACTCCCACAACCCAGGTGAATGCCCTACCCACTGGCCTAAAGTTCAGGAGAGGGAGAAAAAGGTCCTTCATTTCCTTTGCCTTTATTTTTTAAAGAAGTTAAAAAGCCTAGAAATGAGGTCAACTGAAACATTTTTTTCAACCCGGAATAAAATTTTTGTCAGCTTTTTCAGTTTATCCATTTTTATGTCCAGAATGTTTGGTTTTGGTTCAACCTAAACTGAATTTTTTTTAAAAAAAATTCAGAACAGTCAGCAAACCAAAAAAGAAATTAGTTGCCCAACTTTAGCAAAGACATATGCAATCATTTTCAAAGTCTTTTTTTCTGTGCTGTGGTTGAATGTGTATGATTATTGGATAACCTGTAGGCTATCCATTTTAAGTAGAAAAGTTTCAGGATCTTCTTATTTATTCTAAATCAGAAAACTCTTGATGTGGCAAGTTCAGATCTGATGTTCTGGCTTTTGCAAACCTATCAATATTAGTTGAGAAGCACAGCTTTCTCCAGCCACAGGTCAGAACCATTCACTGGAGCAGTGGTTTTCAACCTGTAGTCTGCGGACACTTGGGGGTCCACAGGTTATGTCGAAAGGGTTCGCGAAAGGTTGTCCTTACCATAGAACAGTAGTTTTCAACCTGTGGTCCATGGACCGCTGGGGGGCTGTAGACTATGGCTAAGATTTTCAAACGGTTCATACCTCCATTTGAAATTTTTCAGGGGTCTTCAAATGAAAAAAGGTTGAAAACCACTGCCCTAAAAAGTGTATTTAAGAACTGTGAATCTTAACTTACATTAGAATTCCCCCTATGTCCTGCTCTCTCTCTCTTCCTTGGTTTCCTGAGAACTCTATTTTGACTTCTCTCACCCATGTGTTCTTGTCATCGCTCATTTAACCCTAGCATTATAGAAGCAAATAAAGATGCCAATATCCAAATGAATATTGCATCACTTTCCAAATTAAAATCCCAGATTGTTAAATCTAGTGGCTCTTCACCACTTTTCTATCACAATGTCCTTGTCATATTGGTCCTTTGTCCCTGATTAACTTTAGTAGTTATTTTCCCATATTTTCCTATAATAGAGTTTACAGCTATGATTAACATGCAGAACAAATGCACTTAGAACTACACACCAGAGGATTGCTAGACAAAGCATTAAAGATCCTATATGGAATACCTGACCAATTGCTTTGTAATACTGCATTCTTAAATTTGCCTTCATTGACTGACTGAAGATGCAGAAAGAATTTTACAGATAGTTGAGTTTCTGATAAAAAAAATGGGGTGTCAGAACAGGTCTTAACCTCTGCAGTTCTCTACTGAAAATATGCCCTGTACAATACCACCATCAGAACTCTTTGGTGGTGAATTCATGAAAGCATTTTCATTTCAAAGCATCCACATTTTACAGTTTTCCACTAAAATTTTACCTGCTACTTGTAAACCCTGTAACATCCTGGTGTTTATACATTTTCCAGTAAAAAGGAGCGGGACTGTTTACAATAGCACCCATAGAAAGTAGTCACCAAACTGTTATTTGAAGACAGCATAGAGAATAGGAGTTATATTGATTGTAACAGAGGTTTTCAGAGCATCCCCATTTGAATCTCCAAAACTAGCCATGATTTTTTGTCAAAACCTCAATCCCACAATCCTTTCTGTACACATCCCACAATCCTTGTGACTGTACCTAATGGTGAGAAACTGTGGCTGGTAGCAGCAGGTAGGGAAGCCTTTCCCCTACCTTCACTGTACTATCAAGGGACAGCACTTTCTCCTCATTAAGACCCTTGAAAAAAAACAGGTAATAGATCATTTTTAAGTCCCTGTCTGAAAACAGCATGTATGAGGCAAAAGCTATCTGCCTACCCTCCTACCCCCAAGCCTCAGCTCCAAGGAGCAGTGAGCATCGACTGGTCATCCACTAAGGAATCTAATGTAAAGCACAGGCATTCCCAGTCCCAGGGCTTCGTTGGTGAGAGAGAGATGACTGGGACAAAGTTATTTATTTCTGGAGGAAGTGGGATGGGATCTTCCTTTGGAGGTTTGATTTTAAGGCTATATCTATACAATACACTATTTTCAGCAGCATGTAGTGTATGTGTTGTTAGGCACTGCAGTGAAAAGCACACTGTACCCACACTGCAGTATGTAGCTACACGGATCAGTGAAAGTCTCTGGCAGAATGGGGGCAGATGAGAAAGGCTTCAAATGATCCCCACTGCCAGAGCCTTTCACTGCAGCAAGAAAAAGCTCTGGCAGGAAGGAGACAGTGGCTCAGCCTTTTCCTGCTGCCTCCCTCCCCTGACCTTTTCCCATCTCTTAGGGTATGTCTACACTACCTGCTGGATTGGCAGGCAGCGATCAATCCAGCAGGGGTCAATTTATCACATGTAGACCAGGCCTTAGAGTCTTTCCCTGCAGTGGAGAAGGGGGCCAGCATCAGGGAATTGAGTTTGACAGCCTCCTGTAGAAGAGGTCTGTGAAGCTCAAAAGTTTGTCTCTTTCTCCAACAGAAGTTGGTCCAATAAAAGATATTACCTCACCCAGCTTGTCTCAGTAGTTATACATGCTCTGTTAAACAAAAATCTTCATTTGTTAGTTCACTTTCCTAACTCTGGAGCTATTTGCATATCCAAAATATCAATGGGTTCTTCCAGCTCTGTCAACTAACATAAGCAAGAGTGAATGTTCATTCTTAAGCATTTCTGTGGCTTTGATTCTCTCTTCCAAGGCAACTGATTTCCTTGAAAGGTGTGTTAATCACCTTATTCTTTGAAAATCTCACTCTAGTCCACATAGCCATAACTCCTTCCGAAGGAACCATAGATACTTTATATCAGGATTTCTCAGCCTGTGGGTTGGGACCCAAAATTGGGTTGCCAGAATGTTTCAAAGGATCACGTAGCAGCTCCTGTGGCTCCTGTCCCCCAGGGCTGCCTGGGCTCATCAACCTGATCCAGGCACTGCAACCCTGGGGTCCCAGTGCCACTCAAGTTTACCCAGCCATCATGATGACAGGAGTCTAGTGTTGTGGCACTGCAACACAGTGAGCCAGGTCACAGCTCCACTCACATATTTGGACCAATCAGATGGGCAGGGGAGTGATGCTGCAACCCTGGAGGTTGCAACACCAGGAGTCAAGACCCGAGCCCAGTAGGCCTTACAACACAGGAGCTGCAGGAGCTGCCACTGTGGATGAGTGCTGAGCAGGACTCGACCCCCTCTGGGGTCAGGACCCAACCAAAATCACCCCAGGGTCTCCAATCCCAGACTATTTACTGGGTTGCGACAGGCCATGACATTTACAAATGGGTCCTAAGCCCAAAAGAGTTAAGCATCACTGCTTTATATCATGTCCCCCTTAGAACTGAAGTTAGACAGTCCCAATACACCAAAAGCAACCCTAGATGAAGACTAAATGCTCAGGGCTAATGTGATGGGGTGTCCATCCAACATGGGATTGGAAGGGGTTAAGGTGGCAAGGCAGGCCAATTAACTGCCCAAGCTGCACCTGGCAGAGGAGCCAGGGAGAAGGGAGTTGATTAAATGAGGCTCATCTGGACAGGAATAGGTGAGGCTTATAAAGCCAAGGAGCTGACAGCAGAGGGGCTGCAGCTGGGAAAGGGCAGGTACTCCCTGAGAAGCAGGGTGGTAATCTGCCGTCACTCCTTGGAAAGAGGAAGGTTTGGAGCTGGTACTCCCAGAGGGGGAACCAGAAAGAGTAGGAAGCAGTCCAGGAAAGGCACTGAGAGGGTGAAGCCCAGAACTTCTGAGCTGAGGGTCCCTTGTCTGTAACCTTGAGTAGAGGGTGGGCCCAGGTTCCCCCACCAGTCACTGGGGAAGTGGCATCATCAGGGCAGCACAGGAGAAGACTGCCTGGGACTGTTTCCATAGAAGAACTTTGGGTAACCCCAAAAAGGAAAGACACAGATGGTGACCCAGCTGGAGGGCCAAGTGGTTCCTGGAGTAAGGTGAGTCTGCAGGGTGAGAGAAAGATGGAAGAGGCACCACCTGTACAGGGTGCACCAACCGGCAGAGCTAATCCCCAGGATGGCCAGCAACAGGTGCCACTGTGGTGAGTGGACCCCATGACAGTTAGACTCTAGCTGTCCTTGTGCTGGTGTACAAGTGGGGAAGATTGTGCAGGGATATCTTGCCTATATCTTTGCATACCCATGCAAAGGGCAGTCATAATGCTAATGCTTGTGCTCCCTGAAGTATCAAGGACTGAGGTAGGTTACCATAGCCAGAGGGTGCTCCACAGCTCAAAGGATGCTAACAGATGCAGAGCAGTGCTGTGTGAAAGCAAGGGCTCTGTTCTGAGTTTGGAAGCCAAAGCCCCATTGTGAGGTAGTGCAGAGGGTGTAACCCCTGAGATGCTGTTAGCAGAGCCATTCTGTCTGCAGACAACACTGGCAGCATACCCTGAGACTGCATGTTCAGAAGCAGCTGCCTTTTAAAAAGTGTGTAGCCTACATGCCCCAGCACTGGCCTCCCAACAATAAAGTATGTAAAAGCAAGGTGAGCCTGTGGCAACCCATTCCAACTGCCTCTTGCATGGATGCATCAAGGTGGGTGAAAAGGGCTCTCTTCTACTCCTCCCCTCTTGCACACACATATAGCGGCAAATACCATCCAGCTCAGAGGTTGTAGTTATTGCTGCTTCTGACTGAGATATACCATGCCCCAGAATGCATTCTGTCTGCTTCTCTCCTCCACAGACAGAATACTTGTGCAACTGCTACCTCCACACTGCCATGTGCTTTTGACTCAAAGCCACCATAACTCTTATATGGTAAAGCTTTGCAGAAATTCACAAATACTGGAGATAAAACCTTTTGTGAGATGGATGAAGACTGTCAGCCACTTTGGTGAGCCACTTGCAAGGCTCAGGATAACATTTTACATTTGATAAAGTGCCTCTAGGTATGAAGCACTCCAAAGAGCTTTACAAACTTTCTAAACTGACTAAGAACATACAAATAGGGATTATTTCACTACCACTGAAAGGCAGTCACCTCTGGGATGAAATGCAGCAGCTGTATGAATGCAATAGGGCAGCACTACACAATATTTAGAACATAAATATCAATTTATTAAATTTAACATGGAATGTGATTTAGATAGGGAAGGTGTAGCCCAAAGTTGTTGTTTTATTTGGCCAAGAAGCCTGGGTTAAAAACTCATCTCTTTAGAAAAGTTCCTGTGGCACTTTTATGGCAACAATTGATAAGAGCCTTGTTCTTCTGTCTCTGTAAAGATGGCACTGTCAACACAACAGTGCCGGGGCTCAGGCTTAAAGTGAAGAGACTGACATGCTGAATCACCAATACCATTTTCTCAGTTTTCCCAGAAGGTCTCCCACGCATGAAAACAAAAACCAAGAATGATTAGAACTCAAACAATCTAAAGGGTTAGATCAGAGGTGGGCAAATTACAGCCCACGGGCCCATCCTGCCCGGCCCCTGAGCTTCTAGCCCAGGAGGCTAGCCTGCGGCCCCTCTCCCATTTTTTCCTCTCCCCCCTAGCCTCAGCTCGCTCGCTCCACCACCGGCACAGCAATGCTCTGTGAGCTCCTGGGGCAGCACAGCTGCAGAACCAGACCTGACCCGGTACTCTGTGCTGCATAGTGGAAGCGGCAGCATGGCCCAGCTCCAGCCAGGCAGCGTGGCTGTAGTGCCGCCAGCCACTGGTGCTCCAGGCAGCGCGGTAAGGGGGCAAGGAGCAGGGAGGGTTGGATAGAGGGCAGGGGAGTACGGAGTGGTGGTCAGGAGGCGGGGGTGTGGATAGGGGTCAAGGCGGTTGGGGGGGAACAGGGGGTTGAATGGGGGCAGGGGTCCCCGGGGGGGCAGTCAGAAAGGGGGGAGGTGGATGGGACGGCAGGGGGCAGTCAGGGGCAGGGGTTCCAGGGGCAGTCAGGAATGAGAGGAGGGGTTCGGTGGGGCAGCAGGGATCTGGGGGCAATCAGGGGACAGGGAGCAGGGAGGTGTGGATGGGGATGGGGTCCCGGGGGGGCCATCAAGGAAAAGGAGGGGTTGGATGGGGCAGGAGTCCCTTGGAGGGCAGATTGGAGGTGGGGGCCGGGCCACGACCCCCTCCCCTAACCAGCCCTCCATACAATGTACAAAACCTGATGCAGGCCCTCAGGTCAAAAAGTTTGCCCACCCCTGGGTTAGATTCTCACTGCTTTAGTAATTAAGCCAAAAACAACTTGTAAAGATTCTGTAAAGCTAGATACAAGATAAACTAAATATACCAATCTAATGCAGAATATATTTTCTATCGATTGAAACAAAAGTATTGGGAATTGGAGGAGAAAGCAAGAAACCCACTAGCAGATAAACAATGTAATAAAAAAATAATATCCACATGAAAGTCTGATAACTCAATAGCAATCTTGCAGTCTCGTGTCATTGTGTCTTATTTTTCACTGCGGTCTGCATTCAGAAGGATACAGACCAAGCATAAGAAAACGTATCTTTTTGTAAAAAATATTCACAGACCACAAATAAATAAAAAACAAAATGATAACCTTGAAGAACCATTTGAAAATAATGAAATATTGTACTCAGGTCTGCTCAGAGTGGGTGCAAGATAGTAGAAGTAATGAACTAACACCAGTGAATTTCCCTTATCTTCCTTAACTATTCAGAAACTCCCTGAACAAGATACATTCCCATCCAAATCATCTGTTATTCAATAATAATTTGCTTCCTGCTATGCAGAATGTTTAATTGAGCACATGAAGATACTATGCCAGATGAAGAGGTGACAACATAGTTGGTGATGCTGATAAGTTGGCAAGTCAGGGTAAATTGTAGAGCAGTGGCAAGTATTTTTTTACATGACGTTCATTTTTGCTGGGGTACATCTTATCCTACCCTGAGTGCCGGAACTATGGGTGCAGGGGGTGCTGCCCTCTCCAGCTTGATGTGGATTCAATCATATATAGAGTTTGGTTCAATGGCTCTCAGCACCCCCGCTATAAAAATTGTTCCAGCACCCCTGCCCTAGAACAGAATATACAAAAATATTAATAAATCCTCACTATATTTATGGTTAAATGTTTTCAACGAAGATGATGGGCCACCTACTGCTGCAACTGCAGCTATTCAATCTTCTTGAATTCAGTGGGGTTGCCCTGGGGCAATTGAGAATAATTTGGCCCTACATTAAGAACACACCCTGAGGTGAATGGGAAAAATAGGTGTAGATGGTGGAATTGTAGAATGCAGTAAAGACTCAGGATTAAATCCTGAGAGATGCTGAACACCCCTTGAAATCAATGGGAATTGCAGGTGTTTCAGCAGGCACTGAGCAGCTCTGAGAATTTGGCCCTTACTACATATATGGGAGGAGATAATGAAAAGCAGCAATGTGATCCTGTGGGTGGCTATTCCCAATGACCCTAAGATATTCCTTTTAGGATGATATAAGACTTAACCAACCAGTAATAAATTTCCGTAGATATTTCTTCTAAGGGCATCTTTGCCAGTAAATTTTCCAAAAGTCTTAAAACTTCAAAAGGGTACTTAGCAACTTTGCCTTAATAACTTAGTAACAGGTCATGGTAACCTTTTAGATATCTCAAATGACTAAAAGGATAGGAAGCTTCCAAGAAATATGGTCCTGTTTTCAGTTAGTCTGTGATTAAGGTATATTGTATATCTCTACATCGATAATTAATGCAAAAAATATGTGATCCTCTTTGACATCTTTCATCCCTAAGGATTTTACAAACTGCATCTATACATCACTAATGAAATGCGGCGCCTCTAGGACAGAGTTTAGCAGCCAAATGCCTATGCAAAGCTCTCTAAATAACCACTGAGCACAGGCAGATTTTGGCAAACCTCTTCTCTCACCAGAAGTGCCAGGGAATCTTTAAGGCCCACGCACCGAAAGCAAACAAGATCTTATGTCATAAGGTCTTACCCAAAAGGCCACACTTAGTATGGCACAGAACTCTAAGTATCCACCTCAAAAGCATTAATAGCTCAGCATTTAAACCTCTGGTCCCAAGCAGTCTCACTCGTTCAGACCTGATGCTTGGCCCATTAAGCATCCCCTCAGGCTATGGTAATAAACCCTTTATTACTTTGATGTGAATAGACGAAAATAAGTTAATGTATTGTGTTATGGCTTTACAGTAATGATCCCTGTCTTTTTCTTTTACTAATATTAAAACTTATGGTCATTTGTAGCAAATTACATCATCCATTTTGGGCTATATTTGAGTCCACCAACTACATTCCCCTTTTTTGAACTTGAAAAACTGGGTCTGAACAAGGACCTCAACTAGCAAAAGACAACTAAAGATTCCAGTTCATTATATTATAAATTATGCACTTACTGAGAGATTTAAACATGCTTCATAAAAACACATATTCAGCCTAATATGGGACGAGTTTAAGGGTTTAGTGGCTGCCCTTGTATAGTATTACTGCTTCTACTGTCTCAAACTAATTTGACTTAAGATAAATGGGAGGAGTAGATTAAA
The DNA here is from genome assembly GCF_003597395.2 of Chelonoidis abingdonii. NCBI lineage: Eukaryota > Metazoa > Chordata > Testudines > Testudinidae > Chelonoidis > Chelonoidis abingdonii. Next base: position 134,792,980 of record NC_133770.1, read on the forward strand.
TAATTAGAACTATTGAAAACATTCTTTCAAAGTGGTAGCCGTGTTAGTCTGTATCAGCAAAAACAACGAGGAATCCTTGTGGCACCTTAGAGACTAACAAATTTACTTGAGCATAAGCTTCCGTGGGCTAAAACCCACTTCATCAGATGCATGGAGTGAAAAATACACTAAGCAGAATATATATTATAGCAGATTAAAAGATGGGAGTTTCCTTTTATGCCTAAATACATTTGTTTGCCTCTAAGGTGCCACAAGGATTCCTCGTTTTTGCTGAATACATTCTGTACTTTCATGTTAGCTGAGAGAAGCATCCATAGCAGCTCATTAAAACAGAACTCAACCTTTGGCCCATAATTACCTCTGGAAGACCTGTCCTTGAGAAATCTTTCTAATTGGACCTGAGGGATTGCACAACATGTACCTTCAAGACATCCATTAATTTCCTTTTATTTTCAGTTTAGCCCTCCAAAACTAATTATATAGATCTGAAGTAAAAATAAGGGGAAAAAATGAGCCTCAGGGAAAACATTTAAAAAGAACACTTGTAAAGTGATACATCCAAAAAAGAGAAAATCCCAAACAATCCTGTGAAGGTCTGTGACATTGTCTAATTAAAATATAACCCTGGAAATCGTTAATACTACCACTGTTATATAATTGTAACAAATCTTATACAAAGTATAATACATGGCCAGAAAGGGTTAAACAGCTTGCAGGCTGAATGACCCAAAGCCCACCTTTAAAGTCATGTTAGAAAGGTATGTGAATGGTAATGAGGGCTATTCTTGCTAAATAGGCTAGAACTTTGAAATACACACAATTAGTACCACTTCTAACTAACAATATAGGTTTGCATCTTATATGCTTCCTGTCTGTCACTATAGCTACTAATTCAGAGATCAAAAGGGGAATATTAACATTTAGATGAATCCTGGGTGAAGTCATGTCATTGTCTATATGTTTCTTTGAAATTTGTGATAGACTGCCTAATGGATAAATTGCCCTATGTTGGTGTTTAGAAAGCAAAAGGTTACATCAAAAGCCTATTGTTTACCCAGGCCTGCATAGTCAAGTGGATGTTAGAACTCTATAAAAAGACTCTTGGGTCCTGATTCTGTCATTTCAGATCTGCTTGAGCCTTCATACAGGGGAACCTTAAGCCATAAGGACTGAGGTCTCAGTCCTAAACTGGAATGCCCTGAAATGATATTGGACATTGGACCATAATCTATTAACTAAATTCTAAAGGAACTGTTTGCAACTACAAAGCTCACCATCTCTGCTATGAATCTGAACCTCAAGAATTAAACTCATGTCTGTATGCATATTGATCTATTAGCCATACTCGCTTTTCTTTTTTAATAAATTTTAGTTTAGTTAAGAAGTGACTGTGAGCGTGTATTTGGGTAAGATCTGGAATATTCAGTAACCTGGGAAGTAATGTGTCCAATCCTTTGGGACTGATAGAACCTTTTATTTTATATGATGAAATATGATTTTCAGAAATCTTCATCATATTTGACTTGGGTATCTGGTTGGACGCCTGAGGCAGGGTCGCTTTAAGGGCCCTGTGTTGTTGGGTTCTAGGCAATCAGTGAGGTAATAAAGAAGCTGTTTTATGCTGGCTTGGTAAATTTAAGTATCGAATTATCCATCAGCTTTGGGGTTTGTCTGCCCCATTCTTTGAAGATCACCCTAATTGGGTGACCTTGGATGACCCCACTGGGACACCCATCACAAGGTTATACATGTTGTAATCTCTGGAAAATTACTAGAAAGAAAGCTGCTGTTCTGAATAAATAAATCCTATATTTTATCAAATAATGCAAACTAGTGCATTTCATTATGGGGTGACCATCTAAGCCCTGATTACAGGTACTGGAAGTAAGAAGAGCTTGTAATATTTCAGCACCAATCAAATCCACACTAATACCTAAAACCAATATTTGATTCAACCCTAAACCCTATATTGATTTGGATACAGATACCAGCACCACATCCTCTGCAAATCCCTAGTTAACACACTCTATCTGAGCAAAGAAAATACCAGAGCAGCTTCTCAGCACAAGGACTGGCCAGGAGCCCAGACATGACAGAAATGTACCTAGTCTCACCTGGATGGACTTTTTTTGATACAAAAGTCTTATAAAAGAAGTGATCTGTACAGGATCTCTCAGTCTGGCCTGGCTGGTGCTAGGAACCAGGCCCTTCCTTCCTGACCTTGGCTGAAATTTGGCTGAACTTTAACTGCACAAACTGTATTTGAAAAATGTACTTTAGAGCCTTGGGCTATAAGAAAACTTTATTCGCACAATGACATTCACCTCTGTGCAGAGGGCCAGCACAAGGACAATGCACAGCTTGTATCCTACTTAACCCACAAAATAACATAGTTAAACTGGGGGTTGCTAGGTATAGGGAAGCACCAGCCAGATCCCCTGACCCTTGGTCACCCCTCTGTTCTGCGGTCAGGAGAGGAGATCATATTGGAGCCACTACATCACCTAAATATCCCCCTATATAGGTGAGATCCTCAAGCCAAGTTTAAGGCTTCTTTGTGCCACTGTAGTAGAGTAAAGCAGTCATGGCATGGCTGAGGATCTGGGCCCATGTCTTCAGCAGGAGATGAAGCCACTCAGCACCTATCAAAGAGATACTCAACACACCTTACAAGATTGGTCTGTAAATCACCAGAGAGAAGAAATTTATGTTTGCAGTTTATCTAGTGAGTGCTCTCAATTCATCCTGCCTAATGAGAAGCTCTCCTTAGTTAATCCAGCAGAGTTCTGGTCTCTCTTCAACCTACTGTGCAGTTCTTTACAACAACATTTATTATTTCTAATCAGCTGTGTCAAAGATGGAATGCCTCTATTAAAAGTATATGAGCACTCTCTAAAAGGCCACTTTTCCCCTGTGCTAGCTTATTTTTGGCTGCATCTGTCCCATAAATTTGTTGACAATCAATTCTTGTTTCACTGCACAACTTAGGAAAAAGTATTGGTTTCCTGATAATAGAAAGAAACAAGCTAATACATAACACTGTTCATTACCAGGGGCTGAGGTACTGTGCAAATCTTTCAAAGGTTATTGCTTTTTTAATGAATAACAAAGTGAATCTACATGTGTCTGCATTAGGTTTCAGCCCTGACAAAAGCATTCAATATTTTTAATAGCTACATGAATATTACTGCTTACAAAAGGGGTCAGCAACCTCTGGCACATGGCTTGCCAGGGTAAGCACCCTAGCGGGGCGGGCCAGTTTGTTTACCTGCCTTGTCGGCAGGTTTGACCAATTGCGGCTCCCACTGGCCACGGTTCACCATCCCAGGACAATGGGGCGGCGGGAAGCGGTGTGAGCCGAGGGATGTGCTGGCTGCGGCTTCCTGCCTCCCTCATTGGCCTGGAGCGGCGAACCGCGACCAGTGGGAGCCACGATCGGCTGAACCTGCTGACACGGCAGGTAAACAAACTGGCCCGGCCCACCAGGATGCTTACCCTGCCGAGCCGTCTGCCAAAGGTTGCCGACCCCTGCTTACAATTACCAGATACATTTAATCAACTATATTTATGCAAACATCAATACAGAAGATACTCAAGGGCATCATAGAAATTCCCTTCTGATTTAAAGCTTAGAGAACAGTAACTGTGATATTTAGAGATCATGCACTCTGGAAGGTATGGCATTGCCCCAGCAAGTATTGATATTGATGAAAGTCAGAACATAAGAATGATCTTACTGGGTCAGACCAGTATTCAATCTTCCAACAGCGGCCAGTGCCAGATGCTTCAGAAAGTAATTATTGAGCTCTCCTCATGACCTCCCCTGTCATGCAGTCCCAGGTTCTAGCAGTCAGAGGTCTTGGGACAGCAGCATGGGGTTACATTACTGACCATCTTGACTAATAGCCACTGATGGACATATCCTCCGTGAACGTACCTAATTCCTTCCAATTATATTTTTAGCCTCACAATACCCCCTGGCAACAAATTCCACAGGCTGACTGTGTGTTGTGTGAAGAAGTATTTCTTTATGTTTGTTTTAAATCTGCTGCCTCTTAATTTAATCAGGTGGCCCCTGGTTCTTGTGTATGTGAAGGGGTAAATAACTCTTCTCCACAGCAAACATGATTTTATAGACCCCTATCATATCCCCCATAATCATCTCTTTTCTAAGGCCTGGTCTACACTGGCAGGGCAGGGAAGGGGGGGAAGGCAGGAATCGATCTAAGTTATGCAACTTCAGCTATGTGAATAACGTAGCTGAATTCAGCGTACTTAGATCTACTTACTGAGGTGTCTTCACTGCGGTAAGTCAACTGCTGATGCTCCCCTGTCGACTCCGCCTACACTTTTTGATCCGGTGGAGTACCAGAGTCGACGGGAAAGCGCTCAGCGGTCGATTTATCGCGTCTTCACTAGATGTGATAAGTTGATCCCCGCTGGATCAATTGCTCCAGAGGTAAGTGTAGACATGACCTAAGTGTAGACATGACCAAAACCAACTCAGGCTCACAGGGGAGGGATAGCTCAGTGGTTTGAGCATTGGCCTACTAAACCCAGGGTTGTGAGCCCAATCCTTGAGGGGGCCATTTAGGGATTGGGACAAAAAAATAAAAATTGAGAATTGGTCCTGCTTCAAGCAGGGGGTTGGACTAGATGACTTCCTGAGGTCCCTTCCAACCCTGATATTCTATGATTCTAAGTTGAACAGTCCCAGACTTTTTAATCTCTCCTCATACGGAAGCTGTTCCATACCCCTAATCATTTCTGTTGCCCTTTTCTGTACCTTTCCCAATTCTAATGTATTTTTTTGAGATGGGTGACCAGAACAGCATGAGGTATTCAAGGCGTGGGTGTACCATGGATTTACATAGTGGCATTATGATATTTTCTGTTTTATTATCTATCTCTTTCCTAATGGTTCCTAACATTCTGTTAGCTTTTTTGACTGCTGCTGCCCATTGAGCAGGTATTTTCAGAAAACTTTCAATTCTCTAATACCAATCCACCTCTCCCAGGAATCCTGTACACAGAGTCTATATCACAGGAACTCATTGCACTGAGTTCATAGAACCACTGAAATTAAAGCTGTTGTTCACCCCTTCGCCAGTGCAAGATTGTTACGGGGTGTTTTCTAGTCCAGGGGTTCTCAAACTTCATTACACAGCATCTCCCTTCTGACCACAAAGTTATTACATGACCCTGGGGCGGGACAGAGCCAGAGCCCTGCTGCCCCAGGTGGGGGGAGAGGGGGCCACAGCTTGAGACCCACTGCCCCAGATGGCGGGTAAGGGGGTTGGAGCCTGAGCTTCAGCTCCACCATTCTGGGTAGGAGGAGAGGGGGCCGGAGCCTGAGCCCTGCCACCCTGGGTGCGGGTAGAGCTCGGGCTTCACCTTCAGCCTCAGGTCCCAGCAAGTCTAATGCTGGCCCTGGCGAACCCATTAAAATGAGGTCGGGGCACACTTTGGGTTCCTGGGTTCCTGACCCACAGTTTGAGAACTGCTGTTCTATTTCTGCCAAGCAAGCTTTAGCAAAGGGACTTCCACCATATCTCGGACACTATTATACTGTTTAAAACTAGATTTATCTCTTTCATTTCATCCCTTAATCTTGGTTTCCCTACAGCAAATTCCTTATATAACCCTAAACAATTCCACCTGTAAAATGAGGAGAATGATATTTAACTACTAGTGTGAAGCACATTGAGATCTCTTAATGAAAAGCACTAAATGATCACTATTGTTACTCACTATGCTCTTGACACCTTTTAAGTACTTGTAGTTGTTCTGTTCCTCTTAGTTGTTATGGAACCAAAGACCTGGATTTCCCTGATATGTTATACATTGAACAGGAGTCACGGGCCCTGATTCTGCAGTCATTTTTACTAGTTTTACATTGGTGGATCTCCACTGACTTCAATGGAGTTAATCCTGATTCCCGCCCATGTAACTGACAGCAGAATCAGAACCATAGTCACCTTACCATTCTCTCCAGTTAAAAATGGAGTTGGAATCCATGCCATTCACCCCAGATCTACACTGGTGGTCCAAGTTCTTTGAAAATGAGATTGATATTTGGAATTCAGTGACACAAAGGCATAGGAAGATTATTCAGCACTGTGAAAACGCATGAGAGCTGTTGTTAGCAGAAACATGGAGCAAAATGCAATTGTAAAAAATCCTAAATACAAAAATAATGGCAATGTGTTATGACACAAGGAATTATGTCTAGAATAATGCACTTTTATAGCTGTAATTAAATTATTATAAAGTATCTTAAGATGAGTTTGGAATAAAAATGTGAAGAAATTGGACTAAAATCTAAATTTAAAAAACGATCATGTTTTCTGATGTTTTCACTGGAATTATATCTAGCATAAAACAGTTTCACAGCTATAATTCAAACCGAGTTTTACTTTATCAATTTAACTATAGCAGTCATTATGGTAGACCCTAAATAAAAGTCAACATTTCCAGATCACCTGCTGGTGTTTGAGATATTAACAAGTAATATGATTAATGTTTTAAAAGAAGGAATTTATGCAGGATCATAAAAGGGAATATGTTTCAAAACTTCAAGCCCCTGTTCCATGAGGGGATGGCGCACTGCATCTCAAAAACAGAGGATCCAGAATAAGAGAGCACAGAAGCAGAAAGTTTATTAAAAAGGTGTCACAGAAGAAAAGAAATATTGTCTTGCTGTAAATGTCTGCTTTTTTAAGAAACTGAGATACAGAGAAAAGTCATGTTTGTCATAAATTAAATCCCCAGATTGACCTAACAGAAAAAACAATTATGATATGATTTTCTCCAGTATGAATGGACCCAGAGGATGCATTTGCTTCAGTAAAGTTCAGGGAAAACCTTCAATCTGTTTAACCTCTTGATTGGGGGGCAGAGGAGTAAAAATTTAAGAGGAAACAATATTTTTAGTTTATTTGGTCACCACTTACTGATTATCTCATTAGAACACTTCCACTCCAAACACAAGATTTACAGTATTACTGGGTGAAGCAATACAAACTGTATATTAAGTAATAGAATCCTCACATCATTTTACTTTGTCATATTTTTGCAATCCCACCCACCCTTGACCTTTTTTTCCTTGCACAGTCTTTGTCTATATTGCATTAATGTAGGGCCTCATACAAACTCAATGGGAGTGTTTCTATTGACTTCAGTGGGCTGTGGTTAAGGCCTATAACTTGAACTGCAGAAATATCAGAGTTTAGGGTGAAGTATGTGATTAAATGCATATCTGATTGCATTTCTCTCACTTGTGCTCTACTCCTTTACATTTTTTAATCTAATCTATTTTCTCTGCCAATTTAGGGATAGTTACTGCATTAATCTTAAAGGGAAGAAAGGGGTCCATGGTGTCTTTGACAGTCTACCTTGCCCCTCTCCCATACAGTCATATGCACAGAGGAGGCATGCCACCCACCCACATCATTGGGTGGGGGAAATTGATGGGACAGGGACTGGTGGCGAAAGATGAACAGTACCAGCAGCCAGAGGCGGCAATTATATGGGCTGTGGCCCTCCCAACTCCTCTTGCTGGAAAGGGAGGGGGCCAGGGATCGCACAGCACCATTATTGTGGCAGGAAGGGCCCTGGCTTTGTGCACCCAGGCAGCCCTGCTGGAACCAGACCTACGGGACCTGCTCCTACCCCCTATAGCCTTGAGGTGAGGATCTCAGGGTTCATGTGGTGCACTTATAATAGTAGGGAGGGGATGTCATCCCCTTCCCTCCCACTACTCACCAGGGTGGCTTCACATGGTGCTGCTACTGTGGTTGGGGCGGGAGGCTTGGGTTCCTGATGGTCCTTGTTCCTGCCCCGATGTGGGAGCACACTGCTCCTTGTGTCCTGCATGTCTGGTTTCTGGTGGGGAGAGAGGAAAGGTTTATGTGGCTTCAGCCAAGGGTCAGGCCAGCTGCCTGCAGCTGCCTGCTCCAGGAGCTGCTCTGAAGGAGCCAGGCAGGATGCACAGTCCCTTCCTCCCGTCCCTTGGGGTGAGGCAGCAAGAGTTGGGGCAGCAGTAATAGGGGTGCCATCCCACAAGCAGAGAGGGACTCAGCCCTGCCTTAATGGAGCACTGAAAGTGATGGCCTCAGAGGGGGGGGAGGGCTCATTCGAGAAGCTTTGTCAGAGAACTGTGGGCTTAGGAGTGCAGCCTTGTGGGGAAGGATGTGCTCAGTCTTTGCATGAATGGAGCTCGGGCAAGCACCAATGGCTTGCAACAGGTGCAGGAGGAGAGTCACAAGTAGAGGGGAACAGCTGGACAGGAGTTGGGACCTCGGCAGGGACAGTTCATTTTGCAGAGGACGGTGAGTCAGAGGAGTGTGTCTTTCCTGGTTGGGAACCAGAACACCTCATACGGGAGGTTCATGGGATGGATTTGGGGTCTGGGTTTGAGCATAGTAAGGGGGTGAGCCTCATAGAGGTGGATGAAGATGATGAGGAGTGGTTGAGCGGTCCTGGGCTTTCACCTCACTCCATAACTTGCCAGGAGTCCCATAGGCATCCTCAGGATGCAGTGGTGAGGTTCAGCAGCAGCCCTCAAACATTGAAGGAGAGGATTGTGAACCTCATTGTGCTGGGGCAAGGGTGGCTTTCCAGGTCCCTCCTCTTTCAGACACTCCCCTTCAAGGGATATGGGCTGTTCTAGCAAACTCATTGGCATTGATGGGCCAGTAGGTTGGGCAGCCTGCCTGATAAGAGTGGGCACCTCTCAGACAAACGGGTAGCACTGTCACAGGTTTGGGGTGAGACTGGTATCCCAAAGAGAAATACGGAGCAATTAGGAAGGATCCCCCACCCATAGCCAGGTGGCATCATACCTAGCAAAACACAGGCAGGAGACATGACAGCTGATGTCCCTGGAGCTGATGCAGGATCCCATCACCCACTTGGGAATAATCTATCTAAATGGGGTTAAAGAAGAGATTTGGAAGGGGAATTTGTGGATTTATTTACTTTGCTGTTCAGGGAAGAGCAGACAGAATAAAGTGGCAAAAAGCACAAAAACAAAGAGGAAAAACCCTGCAGACCTAAGGTGCCTCAAACTCTTGAGAACTAATCCACAGCCTTTCACACTTCTGCAGGTATAATTTGTGTGTGGAGCTCCGAGAGGTGTATTTCCATGTTTCAGTGTGAGGACTTGTTAGTGAGGGCTCATGCTACATATAGTGGGGCAGCTTGGTTAAGCTATGACAGGGAATTTAGGCAGAGGGTGTCAGAAAAGCCTCATTTACGCTGGAGTAAAATAGACCAGGAACTTCGGCTGGAGAGTATGTCTCCTTATCCCCCCACCCAGCTGGCATTCATAGACAGCAGGTTGCCAGTGCCAAAACTTCGGCTTCAAAATGCAACTATAAAAGCCAATGTGTGTTTTGCATTTAACAATGGGAAATGTCTTTGTTTCCAATCTAGGTACAAACACTGCTGTAGGAGGTGTGGGGTCAGTATAGTGCATTCTCCTGTTGGGGGGGGAAAGAGCAGTTCCAACAGGGCAGTAAGAAAGGGCATGTGCAAGCTCCCAGTGCTAAGTGGAGGGAGGCAGTAATAATAGAAAAGGCTCCTTCTCCAATTAAGGTTCAGGTGTTACTGAACTTGTTATTGGACTACCCTAAGAAAAAGGATGCTGCTTACTTATGGAACGGATTTTTGGCCGGTTTTCAAATCCCTTATGAAGACATGAGTTGTCACTCCTGGCAGAGAACTTGAAGTCTGTTAAAGGCTTTGAGTGTATATAAGGGCAAAGATCACCACAGAGGTGGCAGAAGGTAGCGTGGCAGGCCCCTTTTGACATAATCCAATGCCAGAATTGCATATATCTCTCCTATGTGTGGTACTGAAGAAGGCAAAGGGGGAATACACCTGTCCTACCACTGGGACTCATCAGTAATGATCATATTGGCCCCAAGTGGCACTCAGTGAGATATTCATCATTTGATGTTGCAGTAGCCATGGTTAGGGAGCGTGACCCTGGGACTCTGTTGGCAAAACGCAACAGCAAGTCTGCATTCCAGTTGCTTCCAGTGCAGGCCAGGGACTTTAACCTGCCTGGGTTTCAGTTTGAAGGCCATTGCTATTTTGATAAAGCCATGCCCGGGGGTTGCTCAGTATCACGTGCTGCTTTTGAAAAATTCAGCTCCATGCAGGGCCGGATTTAGGACGTGCAGGGCCGGATTCAAAAGGGCTGCTGCTGAAATGCTGCCGAAGACAGCGGCAGCTCAATCAGTTACGGCTATTTCCGGCGGCACTTCGGCAGAGATTCCTTCTTCGCAGTGTGGGCCCCCTCTTCCAGATACCGCAGGGCCCTCGTAGGCATGGGGCCCAATTCAGGGGAACTGAGTGAATCCGCCTAAAGCTGGCCCTGGCTCCATGTTGGAGTGGGCAGTTGTGCATGAGACTCCCTGCCTCACGCAGTGCACTATCTCAAGGACTTCTTATTTGCAGGTAGGTTAGGGACAAGCAACTGTGATTACATGCTTCAGACAGTTTAGAACCTAGCCAAGGGTGGCTCTGGGTTTCTCTTGCCATGGAAAAAGCAGAAGGCCCTATTCAAAGTTTAATGTACCAGGGCATCAAATTGGACACAGCTGGGATGTTTCTAGGTTACTTATAGAGAAGTTGGAAGTGGTTAGGATACAGGCTCTCAAAGGGGAAAAGTAAATTACTCTGATGGACCTACAGGTGATCATGGGACATCTTAACTTTGCATGCCAGGTGTTGGCTCCTGATCAGGCATTCTGTGCCTGTCTGGCATTAGCCTTCTCTGCAGTGTGAAACCCCCACCACTTTGTCAGAATGACACGGGAAATTAAGAGAGACTTAGAAGTGTGGGAGAGATTCCTGGAAAATTTTAATGAGGTTTCAATATGGCATTCAGACTGGTTGCTTAAGAGTGATCTGCAGATACAATCTGATGCCTCGGAAGGTACAGGTTTTGAGATTTACTTTCAAGGACAGTGGTGTGCACAGAGGTGGCCAGAAAACTGTGTGGCTCAGGGGATTACAGGGGACATCACCTTCCTTGAGTGTTTTCCTATACTGGCGGCAGTTACTATGTGGGCAACAAACTTTCAGAACTAAAATGTCTATTTCTGGTGTGACAGCCAATGTGTTAGCCATACTGTAACTAAACAGTTAAGCCTGCTTGGGTACTGAGGCTGGTGAGGGCCTTCATTTTACACTGCTTGTTATTTAACATCCTTTTTCATACAGTGCATGTCCCGGGATGGATAATGGTGCTGCCAATGCTTTATCTTGATTTCAGGATGACAGATTCCAGGAACTTGCCCTGCTGGCAAGCAAGGATCTATGAGTAATGCACCATCTACTCTGGAACCTTGGCTTAAGACAGCTGTGGGACTAGTAGAGGACTCTGTTGCCTCTTGGACTCTGAGGGTCTGTAAGGCCAGCCTGACGGTATTATGGGTTATATGGCAAGGAGCTCTGTAACCCCAGCACTGGAACCAATTAAATGCCTGCTATAGGAAAGTATGGGTGGTGGGTAGCACCCCTCTCGTGTTAAAGTTTAATAAAAGTTGCAACCTGCCACTTAATTTCATGCATATATGTCTGTCCTCATTTTGCCACTGTGTCCACATCAATGTGTTCCTTGAGATCATTCCACTTGCAGTGCCCCATCAGCATCTACACATTTTTCACAGACAGTATAGCTGTAGAACTTGCTGCTCAAACTTCCTCATAGTTTCTTGTAACAGGCTAGGCCCCAGACCAGCAACTTGGCCTTCTTAATTGCCTCCTCCATTTGGAGTAAAGTCAGGCACTTCCAGGTCCCCAAGAAACAGAAACAAATAATAAAAATACTTTCCATTTGGAAAGTGATTTTCAAACACTAACTAATTAGTTTCCATACCCTCCTGTGAGGTAAGTCATTAGTATTATTGCCATTCTGTCAAAAAGGAAACAGAGGTAAAAAGGCATCAAACCACTTGTTCAAGGCAATAGAGAAAAATCGGGGTATGTTTTCACTGCAGGGTTAGCCCAGGCTCCTAACTGTGTTGTCCCTAACCCCCCTCCCATTCACACATGAAAATCTCTTACCTGAGTTTAGTAGTGCTTTCAACTGGCTAGAGGTATGGGTTAGAGCCCAGGTTCTGCATTCCCTCAGCCTGGTAACAAGTTCCCTTTGCAGTGAGGTCACAGGCTACAATTCAGTGGGAAAAAAAGAAAGAATCACAGGGTGGCTCAGTTTACTGCAGCATAAAGGCCCCCAGGGATATGCCCCCAAAATCCTAGTAACACACGTAAGTGAGTATGTTGCACTCAGGGAGGACTCAGTAACTGAAGTGTGGCTTTGCAGTGTGGCTGCTCTCACTGTGGCTGGCTAACCTAGATGTAAATCACCTGAGTTAACACTGCAGTGAAGATATATCCTCAATGTCATAACCAGGCTTAGAACTCCCCGTTCTGTGACCTGAGCACAGGTCTCTCAATAGTTGGGCTATAATATGTAAATAGCTGCTATATGTCAGCCAGACAATCTCAGTATGTCAAAGCAATCTTTGTTATTACAGATCTGTAGAATCATAAGTCCACAATGTAGAAACAGTAAAATAAAATAGACCAACCAACCAACTACATACCTAAATAATCTAGATGGAGGTGATTTGTGCCATCAAAAGCTTGATTTCAGAAAATATAAGTATTTAAACTAATTTAAGCTTGCCTAGTTTCAAAAATCATTTTTCAGTGTTGAAAAGGAGTCTGTTCTTCTCTTTCTTTCTAGTTGTCCTCCCTGGCCCTGCACCACACTCCTTCTTTAAAGAGTATTGCTGCCTAAACCGGAGTAAACATTTTCTGTCATAGTAAGAGATTCTTTTTATCTCCTCTCCAACAGGGAAGTACCCTTTCCCCCTCCCTCCCCTGCATCCTGTATAGCTTCCACTGGTAAGTATAAACATGGTTTGTCCCATTGTGGGGATGTCAAGGTTCCTCCCCCACTCTGAACTTTAGAGTATAGATGTGGGGACCTGCATGGACACTTCTAAGCTTAATTACTAGCTTAGATCTGGTAACACTGCCACCATCCAGAAATTTCAGTGTCTGGATCACTTCCTGTCCCCCCAAAACCTTCCCCTCCCTCTAGCATATGCCAATCTAGCACAGCCTGGATTGACACAGAAGCCATGACTCAGCGCCACGTGATCTGTGAATGCGGCACTAACAAAGTCATACAGACACTAAGGACCCTCCCCAAGACTCAATGGACAAAAAAAAAGGAAACAACACTAGAACAACTCAAAGGCAGCTTGGCACAAGTGGTCCTCACGTCGATATACCAAGGTGATGCACTGTCCCCGGCTGTCTGTCCAAGCTTAACCCCCCGCAGAATAATCACAAGGCTGGAATACGGTACAGGTCAAGAGTGGAATCTAACAGCAGCCACTCTCCTCTACATGGATACACAACTATGCCAAATGAAAGAACCATCGACCGCTAATCCACCTGCCAGATCTACAGTGAGGAATCGGATCATCGACCGAGAAGTGTGTGCTGGATGTATCAAGACGATGGTGGAACACCAGCGGCCACACAGCAGACATACAGACCAGCTACAAAGTACCTAGTGTCCCATAGTCACATGAACCACGATGAGGAGCAAGGAAGACAGCAACATCCAAGTATCACCAAAGAAGACAGTCCAAGACAGCTCATGGAAAAACAAGATCCACGCCATCAACAGATACCCCTGCCGGCATCAGATACCCCACGTTATAGTGATGCGCCGAAGGAGACATGGAGGCTGCGATTGAAAACCCGAAGCTCCTCACAAGCACGAGTTTCCACCAATCCAACACCCAGAGACGTATACCAGCCGAAAGAAGGTGCGGCTGGGCGTCAAAGCCACTGTCTGGACGAAACCCGGAACATCAGGAGTAAATCATAAGATGGTCCCCAAAGAGAGCTGCGAGAAATCCTAGGCACAGCAGACACGGGAAGAGACCAAGCAGAAAATGCCATGCAAGACAGACCCTGCATGGGATGTACCATCGAAGATAGCTGAGGTGCTGACATGGAAATCCTACCAGCTGAAGGCTGGATCAAAAGAGCCATCAGAGGATATGAATCATAGCAGCACAGAACAGGATGAGCACCAGATCCATTGAAGCAGTCTACCACACTAGAGAGGACTCAAGGTGCAGACAGGCCTCAGAACATCCAAAACTATGGCAGGATGTAAAGACAGGCAGGAACACATACACTGAACAGCACAACCAAGTGTGTATTGTGTACGGAACATCTGACAGCGTATGGCTAGACCCTCCCAAGACCAGAGAGATTCCACAGAATGGAGAAATAGCAGGCTAAGATTCTGTGGGACTCCGACAGACGGACAGGCAGATACTAGCCAATCAACCAACATGTGGTAATAGACAAGGATGAAGACAGCGTGGTGATAGATAAGCAGTGCCAAGTGACAGCACATCAGGAAAGAAGAATATTAGAAGCTGGAGAATTACAGGCGAAAGGAACTAGAGAGGATGTGGAAAGTGAAGGCATAGTGGTCCAGTGTGGTAGGAGCATCGGGCTGTGACTCCTAAGCTGGGTGAGTGGCTGCAACAGATCCCAGGAACAACATCAAGCTGTCTGTAAAAGAGAGAGATAGTGGTGAAACCCCCAACCACTTTGTCCAGAATGACACGGGAAATTAGAGAGACTTAGAAGTGTGGGAGAGATTCCTGGAAAATTTTAATGAGGTGTCATATGGCATTCAGACTGGTTCTTAAGAGTGATCTGCAGACAATCTGAATGCCTCGAAGGTACAGGTTTTGAGATTTACTTTTCAAGGACAGTGGTGTGCACAGAGGTGCAGAAAACTGTGTGGCTCAAGAGGGACGGGGACATTCACCTCTTGAGTGTTTTCCTATAATGGCGGCAGATTACTGATGTGGGCAACAAACTTTCAGAACCTAAATGTCTATTTCTGGTGTGACAGCCCAATTGTTTAGCCATACTGTACTAAACAGTTAAGCCTGCTTGGTACTGAGGCGGTGAGGGCCTCATTTTACACTGGCTTGTTATTTAAACATCCTTTTTCATACAGGTGCATGTCCTCGGGATAGGATAATGGTGCTGCCAATGCTTTATCTTGATTCAGGATGACAGATTCCAGAACTTGCCTGCTGGCAAGCAAGGATCTATGATATGCAACCATCTACTCTGGAACCTTGGCTTAAGACAGCTGTGGGACTAGTTAGAAGGACTCTGTTGCCTCTTGGGACTCTGAGGTCTGTAAGGCCAGCCTGACGGTATTGATGGGTTATATGGCAACGAGCTCGTAACCCCCACACTGGAACGCATTAAATGCCTGCCTATAGGAAAGTATGGGTGTGGTAGCACCCCTCTCGTGTAATAGTTTATAAAGTTGCAACCTGCCACTATAATTTCAATGCCATATAGTCTGTCCTCATTTTGGGCACTGTGTTCCACATCAATGGGTTCTGAGATCATTCCACTTGCAGTGCCCCCATCAGCAATCTACACATTTTTCACAAGACAGTATACGTAGAAATTGCTGCTCAAACTTCCTCATAGTTTCTTGTAAACAGGCTAGGCCCCAGACCAGCAACTTGGCCTTCTATTGCCTCCTCCATTTGGAGTAAAGTCCAGGCCACTTCCAGGTCCGCAAGAAACAAGAACAAATAATAAAAAATTACTTATCCATTTTGGAAAGTGATTTCAAACACCTACTAATTAAGTTTCCAATACCTCCTGTGAGGTAAAGTCATTAGTATTATTGCATTTCTGTCAAAAAGGAAACAGAGGTACAAAGGCATCAAACCACTTGCTTCAAGGCAATAGAGAAAAATCGGGGTATGTTTTCACTGCCAGGGTTAGCCCAGCTCCTAACTGTGTTGTCGCCTAACCCCCCATCCCATTCACACATGAAAATCTCTTACCTGAGTTTAGTAGTGCTTATTCAACTGGCTAGAGTATGAGGTTAGAGCCAGGTTCTGCATTCCCTCAAGCCTGGTAACAAGTTCCCTTTGCAGTGAGGTCACAGGCCTACAATTCAGTGGGGAAAAAAAGAAAGAATCACAGGGTGGCTCAGTTTTACTGCAAGCTATAAAGGCCCCCAGGGATATGCCCCAAAATCCTAGTACACAGTAATGAGTAATGTTGCACTCAGGGAGGACTCAGTAACTGAAGTGTGGCTTGCAGTGTGCTGCTCTCACTGTGTGCTGAGCTAACCTAGATGTAAATCACTGAGTTAACACCTGCAGTGAAGATATATTCATGTCATAAACAGGCTTAGAAACTCCCAGTTCTGTGACTGAGCACAGGTTCTCAATCGTGGGCTATAATATGTACAACTAGGCTGCTATATGTCAGCCAGACAATCTCAAGTCTGTCAAAGCAATTCCTTTGTTATTACAGATCTGTAGAATCATAAGTCCACAATGTAGAAACAGTAAAATAAAATAGACCAACCAACCCAACTACTACCTAAAATAATTAGATGGAGGTGAATTTGTGCCATCAAAAGCTTGATTTAAAGAAAATAAGTATTTTAAACTAATTTAAAGCTTGCCTAAGTTTCAAAAATCATTTCAGTGTTGGAAAAGGAGTCTGTTTCTCTTCTTCTAGTTGTCCTCTCCTGGCCCTGCACCACACTCCTTCTTTAAAGGAGTTTGCGCCTACCGGAGTAAACATTCTGTCATAGTAAGAGACTTCTTTTTATCAGTCCTCTCCACAAGCAGGGAGTACCCTTTTCCCCTCCTCCCCTGCAATCCTGTATAGCTTCCACTGGTAAGATATAGAACATTGGTTATGTCCATGTGGGGATGTCAAGGTTCTCCCCACTCTGAACTTTAGAGTATAGATGTTGGGGACCTGCATGGACACTTCTAAGCTTTATTACTAGCTTAAGATTCTGGTAACACTGCCACCATCCAGAAATTTCAGTGGTCCTGGATCACTTCTGTCCCCCAAAAACTCTTCCTCCC
>NC_133770.1:134809989-134878844 GCF_003597395.2 Chelonoidis abingdonii
TCCAGAAAGTGCAGTGCAGGAACAGCTAAGATACTGGTGCAGAATCCCTCAAACTCCAGCGCTCTTAAGGGACCGAGGTGAGGAAGACACATACCACCCATAGGGTAGAGGGAATTTATCATATCACACACACTATAATTAAGTAAACAATTTAATACTGTACCAGCAGTCGAATGCAATTGTGAAGCTTGTTGAGGTGTGAAGTCAGAGGGTAGAAAGTGCAAATTTCCCAGGGAATGCCTACTCAATGAGGAACTAGTAACAGTCTAGGCCTCCAATGAGTTAACACATCATCTATGAGCTCACACCTACAACAGAAGCACAAATGGGAGGAGGATACATGCAGGCAGATAGAGAATAGAAGTAGACTCTACTGTGTGAGAAGATGTCCTCCCTTTAATACATTGCCTTTAAGTAATGCAGAAGCTGAAACAGCAGCGCTGCCAACAACCCCTGACCTGCGTGCTCCCTCCTGCTTATGAAATGTAAGGACATTGCGAACTTTAAATGACATGTCCCAATATGATTCAGCAATGTACATATGAAACAAATGATAACCGGATACTTTTAATGAGATACTGGTATCTCTAAGATGTGAAAATGTAAGCAGTTGATCACTCACACAAAAAGTAAAGTTAGTAACAGTCCCTGTTATGGAATCAGTTTCTGTTAGTTATATTAAGACAGAAAATTTTGTATAAATAAGAAAAATGACAAACATTAGAATTGAGAATACATAAGTACTAAAGAACACCAGAAAGGCCATCCCTACCTTTTCTCTTCCAAATATAAAAAAAAGAAAACTCCTTCCTTCTGTCGTTCAGATTTAGAACATGTGACATCTCTGCATCAGACGACGACAAAGGAAATAAGAAATTCATTCTCTGCCCAAGGGTCTTTATTATTGCTCACTGGCTATCCAAGAGCTAATCAATAACACCCAAAACATCCATCATTCTGAAGCCTGAAAAATCTTCTGCTAAACGCAGCATAATTGTTGCCTAGTAACTTCATGCATTACAGTCCTAGCCTTATTAAATCCATATAATGGTCCTTAAAGTAGATTAGTTGTGGTCAGAATACAATTTATGCAGTATATTACTTCAAAACAACTACTTCAAGTCCATAAAAAGCTGCTCCATCATTCCCCGACAAGTTCCTGTACTAAGAACCAACTCATTGAGGAAAGCTGAGTCCCATGGCCTCACAACTCATTCAATCCTAATGTTGAATAAAACAATAAGAAAAAACATGCTGAGAAAAAAGTTATAGATCAGAGGGCATGGAAGCTTGCATTGCTGCAGAAGCTGCCTCATGAATGTACATTCAACTGCACTACCCAAGTTGTACTCCAAGTCCTGGAATAGTAATAAATCATTAAAAGAAGGCTAAAGATACATGAAGTGGAATATGAGATGTAAAAATAAGCCATGCAATAAGACATAAGAATGAAAACCAATGAATCAAACAGATATGTAGAAAATGACACCTAAATGAGATCTTTCTCACTTAGTTAAGGGATAGAAATGTAATACAGACTAATGTACCCACAGTTTAAATATGGAAACCAATGAAGATCACTCTCACTGACCTAGAATCAGTTCAGAAGCTTAAGAAGAAAAATCTCCTATAGCCCTATACCATCACTTGAATCATCCATCTCTCACTTACAGTCAGTAAAATTTGGCGATACAAGAGAGTGAGGTAAATTTCTTACTGAACCGAATTCTGTCAGAGAGGAAACCAGCTTTCAACTACAGAGCGTCCTCATATCTGGAAAAAGATCTCTGTGAAGCTCAAGATATGGTTCTCGAAAGCTGTTCTTCTCACCAACTAGAACTGGCTCCATAAAATATATACTCCACCCATTTGTCTCGCTAATTCCTGGACCAAAATAGCTTGCAACAACATTGCAAAAACCATCAATACACACTACTGTTATCTACTACCCTTGACTCTAAAGTTCTCTACTATGATGTAAAAACTAATACCTTAGGTGACACTGAGATATTTTGACCTTTCTCCCCTGACATTTGCCGTTGTGGAAAGGTAATCCACAGAGGAGAATATCAGAAACACCAAGAAAGTCCAAGGACACTGGGATGGGGATATAGGGCAGAGGTGGTAGCAGAAAGAAGGTCCAAACCTCTCTAAGGAAAGAAGTAATCACCGGAGGTAAGAAGTCAAATTGTGTCCGGCTAAAGCTCATTGAAGTACATGAAGAACTTCAGCCTCGGGAAAAAAAATAGAAAGTGACGAGAAGACTAAAGTGTCCAAGGCTACACTGGGCCAGAACCAGACACTAAAAAAGGGGCAGGAGTGTCCCAGGTCCACGAGAAGACCGACCAGCCAAACAGGGAGCAAGAGGAGCAAAAATAGAGAAACCCAGAAGCAAATGTCAGATATTCTCTAATCTAATCTAAATCAGACAAAGTTCATGGACCGTCCACGTGAAGAAAGACCACGACACCGAAGAGATAGAAACATAGGCTGTTACACACATTAGGGAAGGATTGGACAAAGCTCATACCCTATTGCCAACCAAGGTTAGCTAGAAGAAGAAGCCTGCTAGCATGCTGCAGCAAAGACTGAAAGACTGCTCCAGCAAATGCGGTATAATAGGTCGGGCAGGCTAAGCTCCCTGAATGACTGGTGCCATCCTACACCATTGTTTGCCGTTGCCAATAGAGTTTTGCTTGTTAATGCCTCCATGCAGGTTCAGGTCTGAGGCGGCAGTATTTGCTACTCACTTCCCGGTTCATCAGTAATCTCCCTGGAGTCCAGAGAGATTACTGAGAAGTCCAGAAGCTCGGTAACGCACACGCCCTCACTCCCAGAACATGCATGCACATAATCTTCAGTCGTTCTGCCGCAAGAGGGAGCTTTCCTGGAGGCCGGGTCTGCTTGGGGTCTAGAAGGAAGGTCGCCTGGTGGCGTGCTTCGCTGGTCCTGGCTCTCTCTACCACACTAGGGCCAGGATAACTTGAGATCCAGCTGTGGGGTGGGCACACTCATGCGTTTGCCATGAGGGGCTGGGCAAAAAGCCCCCTCAACCCCACCACTACTTCCCCAAAGAGGGGGGGCCCACCCATCCCCAGGCTCCAAGAAACACAGGGGCACTGTACAAAAGCTAATTGAACAGCCCTACCTCTTAGCGGAAATTGGTCACCAAGAACCTTCTAGGCAACTATGTGATGACAACCATGACAAGTGTACCAAACAGTTGCAGATAGTGATTGGTAGTATGAAAAACTGTCCTTTCATGAACATAAAATTTCACATTCCTGGGAATGTACGAAGTTAACTTCGTACAGTGGCAAGGCTACCAGAGAGGGGATCCAGGAATGGGTACGTGAGCCATACTTCTCTCACGCCAAACATACCTCACCAATAAATGAACTCTACAGGGCCCTGGACACAGGCATCAAGGCCCGTCCTTCCTCTCCAGGCAGTGGAGGACCAGCAGTCCTTGCCAGAAGAACCCCAGATCGCCCCCTGGATTTGGCCAAAGCCAAGTCTGACCAACGGGTGTTGACAACCAAGCATGACAAGAACATTGATTAAGCACACAGTCTGGCCCCCAAAGGGAGAGCACCACAGAGTCCTGTCCATTTCCGGACGTGCCTGTCACCCTGCCCTCAAACATCTGCCAGTTCTCCCGGCGGAGACCGGATTGTGGCATAAAGGTAAAATCCCAGAATAGAGCACGGAACACGAACACTCCCAGATGGCCTGAAATGCAGGTGGAAAGGAGCTCACCTGCACTCACCTACCACCAGCCATATACCAGTGAGGAGCTGCCGTTGCCCTGTAACCTCCACTCACTTGATCCAAGTCGCCTGGTGCCTGACCAGAAGACAATTGGGTTTGGCTACACACAACCAGTCGCACTCTGGCCTCGCAGTACCAACCCCATCAGCCTCTACGAGGAGAAGAGATAGGTCTCAAATTGCCAGAGGCCTAGACTGGCCTGAAGGGTGCACCCCTGCCGTAACTCCCACTGAAGCTGACCGGTTGTCAGGGTCCAGTTGACTGACCATACACTGAGCGAACACACAGCACCTGAGAAGCTCACAAACTGGGCTGAAGCCCAATGCATGCAGAGTGGGCAGCCTTGGAGGCTTTTTCACCCAAGTTCCTGTGAACACCGATCCAACCCCTTGGAATCTTAACACAAGAGAATTTACCAATTCCCCCACCATCTTCTTTCCCCACCAAACTCTGGTAGATCAGATCCCTCCCTTGGATCTTAAAAACAAGGAAAAATCATTTCAGGTTCTTAAAAAGGAAAGCTTTGTATTAAAGAAAGAAAAATAAAAATCTCTTAAAATCAGGATGGACAAATACTTTACAGGGAATCAGAATATCAATATAGCCAGAGGAACCCCTCTACGCCTTAGGTTCTAAAGTTCAGCAAACAGAGGTAAAATCATTCAGCCAAAGGAACATTTAACAAAGTTGAGAAAAACAGACTAGAACACACCCTTGCTGGCTTGTTATTACAAGTTTTTGGGAAAACATGAGAGACTGATTCAGAAAGATTTGGAGAGCCTGGATTGATGTCTGGTCCTCTTAGTTCCAAGAGCGAACAACCCCCAACAGAAAGCAAAAAGACTTCCCTCCACCAAGATTTCAAAGTATCATTGTCCCCTTATTTGGTCCTCTTGGGTCAGGTGTCAGCAGGTTTTACTAAGCTTCTTAACCCTTTACAGGTAAAAGAGGCATTAACCCTTAACTGTTTTTATGACCGGAAAAACTGACATAACCTTTGACATAGACCAGTCTATCCTGTGGACATGGGTAGCTAGTCCCCCCGCAGGGCCCTAGTGATATTGACTATGACTGGAGGCATGAAGCTTAATGTCTGCCTGCTGCAATTCTTTGAACAGACTCCCTACAGAACTGTAGTACTGTTTGTCTACTGAGGAGTAAACAGTTTAAAGAAAGAAAAAAACCAACTAACCATTCAAGAATATTTATGTGAGACCGATATCTGTCCAGAAGAGTGCAGTGCTAGGAACAGCTAAGATACTGTGCAGAACCCTCAAACTCCCAGGCCTCTGGTAGAGGACCCGAGGTTGAGGAAGACACATACCACCCATAGGGGTGAGAGGGGAATTTTATATATACACACACACTATAAGTTTTAAGTAAACAATTTAATACTGTACACAGCAGTGATGATTGTGAAGCTTGGTTGAGGTGGTGAAGTCAGAGGGGTAGAAGGGTGCAATATTTCCCAGGGAATGCCTTACTGCTAAATGAGGAACTAGAACAGCTGAGCCCTCAAGAGTTAACACATCATTCTTAATGTAGCCTCACACCTCTACAAGGCAGCACAAATGGGGGGAGGGGAGACAGCATGGCAGATAGAGATAGAGACAGAGACTCTCACCTGTGTGAGAGAGATGTGCCTTGCCCCTTTAAGTACATTGCCTTTTTAAGTAGATCAGCAAGCTGAAACAGCAGCTGCTGCCAACAAGCTCCCTGAGCCCTGTCGTGTCTCCCTCCTGCTTTATGGAGATGGGCTAAGGGAGCATTGCGCAACTTTAAATGAGCATGTTCCCTAATTGATCAGCAATGGTACAATGAAACAATGTTAACCGGGATGACTTTAAGTGAGGAGTTACTGTATTCTGCTAAGATGTGAAAATGTGAAGGCAGTTTGATCACTCACACAAAAAGTAAAGTTAGTACAGTGCCCTTGTTATGGATCAGTTTTCTGTTCAGGTTATATTAAGACAGAAGAATTTTGTAGTAAAAAGAAAAGTACAAACATGTATGGAGATTGAATACATGAAGACTAAGAGAAGCACCAGAAAGGCCAGTCCTGACTCTTTTTCTCTTCCGAATATAAAAAAGAACTCCTTCCATTCTGTCGTTCAGATTTAGAAAGCATGTGACACTCTGACACAGACGACGAACAAAGGAATTAAGAAATTCAGTTCTTCTTGCCTCAGGGTCTTTATTTATTGCTCACTGGCTATGTCCAAGAGCTAACAATAAAACACCCAAAACATTCCATCATTCTGAAGCTGAAAAATCTGCTGCTAAACAGCAGCATAATGGTTGCTAGGTAACTTCATGCATTACGAGTTCCTAGCCTTATTTAAAATTCATAGTAAGGGTCCTTAAAGTGAGATTAGTTTGTGGGCAGAATACAATTTTTGATGGCAGTATATTTACTCTAGAAAAACACTAGTCAGTCATAATATAAGCTTTCTCCACATTGCCCCGCCAAGTTGCCCTGTACTGAAGGAACCACTCATTGAGGTGAAAGTGTAGTCCATGGCCTCCACACTCATTCAATCCTTAATGTTTTGATTAAGAACAATAATGAGAAATAACCAGGTGATGAGAAAAAGGTTTATGAGTCAGAGGGCAGTGAAGCTTTGCATTGCTGCAGAATGCTGCTCTAGGAATGTACATTCAACTGCACTACCCTAGAGTTGTACTCCTGAAAGTCCTGTGAATATGTATAGAAATCATTAAAAGAAGGCTAAAAGTACATGAAGGGAAATATGAGATGTAAAAAGCATAAGCCATGGCTAAATTGAAGACATAAGAAATAAAACCAAGTGAAGCAAACAGATATGTGAGAAGAATGACACCTAAATGAGATCTTTCTCCTTTAGTGAAGGGAGTGAGGAAGGAATAATGTACAAGAGCTAAATTTGATACCTCACATTTTTATATGGGAAACCAATGGAGAGATCACTTCTCACCTGGACCAGAATCAGTTCAGAGACTTAGAAGTAAAAATCTCCATACCCTATTACCAGTCACTTGAATCATCCATTCTCTCACTTTACAGCAGTAAAATTGGCGAGACAAGGAGAGTGAGGTAATATCTTTTACTGAACCGAATTCTGTTCATGAGAGAAACAAGCTTTCAAGCTTACAGAGCTGGTCTTCATATCTGGAAGAAGAGCTCTGTGTAAGCTCTAAGTACGTCGAAAGCTTGTCTCTCTCACCAACAGAAGCTGGCCCATAAAAGATATTACCTCACCCACTTTGTCTCGCTAATGTCCTGGGACCAACATAGCTGCAACAACATTGCAGAAAGCCATAATATCAACACTACTGTTATCTTACTACCTTGACTTCTAAAGTTCTCTACATATTGATGTAAAAACTATACCTAGGGTGACACTGAGGAGGATTTTGACCTTTTCTTCCCCTGGACATTTTTGCCCGTGTGTGTGAAGGGGATCCACAGAGGAGATATCAGAAACACCAAGAAAAGTCCAAGAGGACCAGCTTGGGGGATGGGGGATATAGGGCAGAGGGGTGGTAGCTAGAAAGAAGGGTCCAACCTCTTCTAAGGAAGGGAAGGATCACAGGAGGTAGAGTCAAATTGTGTCCGTCTAAGAGCCTCATTGAAGTACATGAGAACTTCAGGCGCTCGGGAAAAAAAATAGAAGTGAGAGAATACTAAAGTGTCCAAGGGCTACACTGGGCCAGTAGCAGGGGACACTAAAGGGGGAGGCAGGGAGTGGTCCAGGTCCAGAGAAGACCGACCAGCAGAACAGGGAGCACAGAGGGAGGCCAAAAATAGAGAAACTCAGAAGGCAATGTCAGATAGTCTCTAATCTATCTAAATCAGACAAATGGTTCAATTGGACCGTCCCATCTGGTGAAGAACAGACCACTGACAGCGAAGGAGATAGAAGCATAGGCGGTTACACATGCAGTGAGGGAATGGATTGGACAAAGCTGCTATCACCCTATTGGCCAACAAGGTCAGCTAGAGAAGAAGCCTGCTAGCAGGCTGCAGCAAAGAGCTGAGAGAGCTGCTCCAGGCATAAGTGGCGGGTATAATAGGTCGGGGCAGGCTAAGCCTCCCCTGATGGAGCTGTGGCCACCTGACACCAGTTGTGGGGTTTGCCGGTTTGCATAGGAAGTTTTTGCTTGTTATTATGCCCCATGCAGGTTCCAGGGTGGCTGAGGCGGCAGTATTTGCTACTCAGCTTCCTCGGTTCATCAGTAATCTCCCTGGAGTCCAGAGAGATTACTGATGAATCCAGGAAGCTGAGTAACACACACTGCCTCCTCAGCTGCCTCAGAACATGCATGGCACATAAAAATCTCAGTGTTCTTCCGCAAGAGGTGAGCTTTTCCTGAGGGCGGGGGTGCTGCTTGGGGTCTCAGGAAGGAAGGTGCTGCCTGGTTGGCGGGGGCTTCGGCTGGTCCGTGGCCTCTCTAGCCACAGCAGGGCAGGGAGTAGCTTGATGATCCAGCTGTGGAGGGTGGGGCACTCAGGGTTTTGGCCATGGGGGGCCTTGGGCAGAAAGCCCCCTCAACCCCACCCTAGCTTCCCCAAAGAGGGGCTCCACCCATCACCCATGGCTCCAGAGAAGCTACAGGGGCACTGTACTAAAAGCTAATTGAGACAGGCCCTACCTCTGTAGGCTGGAAATTGGTCACCAAGAATCTTCTAGCAAGCTATGTGATGACAACCATGGACAAGTGTTACCAGCAGTGCCAGGATTAGTGGATTGGGTGCAGTATGAAAGAATGTCTTGTTCATAACATTAAATGTTCACATTCCTGGGGAATGTTACTGCATATGTTAACTTCTGTGACAGTTAGGCCAGAGGGCTACAGGAGAGTGGGATCCAGGAAGTGGGTAGGCGTGAGCCAGTACTCTCCACGCCAGACTACCTGCACCATAAAGGAACTTCTACAGGCCCTGGAGGCACAGGCACTTCAGGCCCTGTCCTTCCTCCTCCAGGGGCAGGTGGAGGACCCAGTGCAGTCCTTGCCAGAAGAACTCCAGAATCGCCACCTGGAGTTTGGCCAGGAAGCCAAGGGTCGGGACCAGGGTGTTGAGCCAGTACCAGAGCATGGACAAGACTAGTTGATTAAGCACCAGTGCTGGCCCTCAAAGGGAGAGGCACCAGAGTAGGTCCTGTCCATTTCCGGAGCTGCTCTGTCACCCTGCCCTCTAAACCATGCCAGTTCTCCGGCGGAGACGGATGTGTGGCATAAAGGTAAATGCCAAGATAGAGCAGGGAACACACACTCCACCAGATGGCCTGAAATGCAGGTGGGAGGGAGCTCACCTGCCACTCATTCCTGACCACCAGGCCAGAGCTCTTGACCCAGTTGGAGGAGGCTGCCGAGTAGATGGCCTGGCAAACCTCCACTCACGCCAAGTCGCCTGGGTCCTGGACCATGAAGAGCACATTGTTGGCGTACACCAACAGGACCAGTCGCAACTCTGGCTCTCGCAGTACCAACCCCATCAGCCTCTGACGGAGGAGACAGAGGAAGGGCTCAATTGCCAGAGCCTAGAGCTGGCCTGAGAGGGTGCACCCCTGCCGTACTCCCCATCTGAAGCTGACCGGCTTGGTCAGGGTCCAGTTGAGCCTGACCAGACACTGAGGAAGCACACAGCACCTGGAGAAGGCTCACAAACTGGGGTCTGAAGCCCAATGCATGCAGAG
This sequence comes from Chelonoidis abingdonii, assembly GCF_003597395.2. NCBI lineage: Eukaryota > Metazoa > Chordata > Testudines > Testudinidae > Chelonoidis > Chelonoidis abingdonii. Next base: position 134,819,439 of record NC_133770.1, read on the forward strand.
TAACCAGGAGATCAACAGGGTGGACCATGGGTAACACCTTCTCCTGATCCAGGAACAGGAGAGCAAATGACAGACCATCCGTACACCCAAGTTTCAAAAGATCCCAGACCAGATACAGGTTATCAAAGATGGTACAGCCTGGGACAGTGTAGGTCTGGTCTGGGTAGACCATGTCCACTAGCACAGACCCCAGCCGCAGCAAGATGGCCTTTGCTACTACTTTGTAGCCCGTGCTGAGCAAGATGGGATGCCAATTCCGTAAGACACGGAGGTCCCCCTTCTTCAGCAATAAGGCGAGCATGGCTTACCTGCACGAGAGAGCAAGGATCCCCCTCTGCAAGGACTCGGCCCAGATGGTGACTAGGTCGAGGCCGAGGACATCCCAGAACACGTGGTGGAACTCCACAGTTAGCCCATCCATGCCCAGAGATTTATTGGTGGGCATGCGGCAGAGGGTTTCCAAGAACTCAGCTAGAGTAAGAGGCAGTTCTAACCAGTCTCGGTCGCCTGTGCTGACCATCAGGAGCGCATTCCAGAGCACTCTGAAAGCATCAGGATTGGTTGGATCTGGGGAGAAAAGGCCTGCATAAAAGGCCCTGGCCCTCCCACACATCTGTCAGATCTGTGAGGGGGGTGCTGTCCTCTGCCAAAAGGCAGGTGACGTGCTTCTTGGATCCTCTTCTTTTCTCCAGGGAGTAGAAGCAGGAGCCATGATCCATCTCCTGAAGGAGGCAGATGTGGGATCTAACAAAGGCATGCCGGCCCCGATGGTCCTTGAGGGCCCAGAGCTCCTCTTGCTTCTCCTGGCACACTCTGCAGAGGGCTGGATCCTCGGGGCTGGTGGCCAGATGCCTCTCCAGCTCTAAGACCTCCCGTTCCAACTGCTCTATCACTGCATCCCTCTGTCGGCTGGCACCCAGGGTGTAGTCACAGCAGAAGAGCCAGGCGCACACCTTCCCCACATCCCACCACCGCCACATCAAGGGAAAGAGATGCCTCTGCTTTTACCAGGACAGCCAGAACTCCCAGAAGGACTCCACAAAGCCCACATCCTCCAACAAGCTGTTGTAGAAATGCCAATAGGCCAGCCCCAGCCTCTCCGCACAGAGAGAAGCCGTCACGGTGGCTAGATGGTGATCATAAAATGAGGCTGGCTGGATGCTGGAGGAGTGGGCCCATGAAAGGTGGAAGCATGACAAGTAGATGCGGTCCAACCAGAAGTGGCGCGACCAATGGGCCTCCACCCAGACAAAGGTGAACGTCAAAACGTCGTCTGGGTGGTGGTCGCGCCAGACATCAACCAAGGAGTGATGGTTGACAATCTCCCGGAGGACATCTGCGGCGGCCGGGCACTGCTCAGTCCCCGAGCGGTCCTGTTGCTCAAGGGTGGAGTTAAAGTCTCCGCCCAGGACCAGTTACTCGCAAGGATCCAAGGAGCCGAGGAAGACGGACACCTGCTGATAGAAACTCAACCGCTCTGAGCCCGATGTCGGGGTGTAAATGTTGACAAGGTTGACCACTGGCCCCTCCATACGGACCCAGAGGTGCAGCAGGAGGCCCGGCCCAGTCTCGGTGACCCCCAGCACCTCGGGCCGTAGGTCTGGGGAGAACAAGGTGGCCTCCCCAGCCAAATTGGTGGTGAGGTGGCTAAAATAAACTCTGTTCCCCCCACTCCAGCCGTCAGCAAGCTTCGGTGGCTGGATCTGTATGGGTCTCCTGCAGGAAAACCACAGAGTACCCCCACCCCTCAAGGAAGGAGAGTACCTGGCACCTGTGGAGACCCATCCTACAGCCCAGGGTGTTCAATGTTGCGAAGATGATAGGTGCCATGAGGAAGGTCGGGGGGGGAATCCTTGCCTGCAGGGATGCCTACGGCCCCCATTGGGCTGCGCAGCAAACCGTGACCTACCTCGTAGGTGAGCAAGGAGTCACAGAAGTCACGGACCCACTGGTAGGCTGTGGCAGCCTGCTTTCTGGTGCTTTTACCCTCCCCCATGAGGGCCTTCGCGGCCTGGAGGATCTGATGAAAATCCTCCCATCGCTGGAGAGCAAGCTACACCTTGTTGCGGGAGCCACAGAGGTCTTCTAGAAACTCCCGCAGCTGATCTTGCAGTGTAAGTGGGGGCGGGATCGCTGGCCCCCAGCCATCCTCCAGTGGGGCCCCTGTCAAAGCCCCGTGGCCCACTGAAAGAGGCTAGTAAGGGCAGACACCTGACGTGGCACCCAATGGGCTGGCGCCACGTGGCCTGCCTTGAACCCTGGCTCAATTAGGGGTGACAGAGGGAAAATTGCAGCCTATAGTGGATTGGGACAGGGAAACATGAAGGCCGCTCCCTGGTGGTCATCCTCCAGGAAAGGGAAGATGGCCGCAGGGGTGGCAATAGCATCACAGGAGGTGGAGGGGATGGGGGCAGGTCAGCATCAGGAGCAAGGCAGGGGTCAGGAACAGGGGCAAGAGTGGGGTCAGGGGTCCCAGCAGCTGAGCCACTGGTGGGGATGGCACCCCTCAGTCGGGCTCAGGGGTCTGTGGGATGGGAGGGGTCTGTGGGATGCCTCAATCTGGGCAACCTCGCCCCAGCCCCTCTTTTGCCTGTGCTCTAAGGCAGGTGGTGTGGTCATGGCATCCTTAGGTGGGGAATCAGCAATGGGGCCCCCACCTGGGAAGGAGGTTGACTGCCTTGCAGCTATGAGGGAATCCCCTGATGACTTGGGTCCCAGCATCATGGCACTGGCCATCGTCTCGAGAGGCGCGGCAGCCGTTAGCAGGGTGCCATCTGCGGCCGGGCTGGTGGAAGAGTCCAGGGGCTCCTCAGAGGTGGGAGCAGAAGCAGCGGTTCAAGGAAGGGAGCACGGGGAAAGGGGGGCTGGGGTGAGGTTGCCCAGATCAAGGCCCGCTGACAGAGGGTCATCATCCCCCTGAGTGTCTGGGATCAGACCCAGGGCCTCGATCTCCTCATAGATGGAGGGGAGATCACCCTGTACCACCCCCGGGTCCTCCCTGCCAGTGCTTGAAGCAACACGAGCCTCGGTCATTGCAGGGTCTTAGGCGGTATGGGGGCAGGAGGAATTCCATCGGAATACCACGTCTTCCCCAGCCAGCACTGGTGGATGGAATACACCCATGGACAAGGTGGTCTTCCTGGTCTTCTGGGGGCCTCTGCATTGGATAGAAGGAGCAGAGCTCGAGCCTTCAGCTTGCCCTGCTTACCCTGCACTAAGGCCCAGCCCTCCATGGCATCATCTGGGAGCTGGCTAACAGAGGTTGGAGTGGGGGTCGGGGGGGCAGGGGCAATGAATCAAGGACCAAGGGAGGTAATGGTGGGGCAGCACAAGAGAGGGAAGATTCCCCCTGGGGCGGGCCCTCTCCCAGGGCTAGCGATATCTCTGCTGCACCCTCATCCACAGGTCCCGCCAGATTTCAGGCAGCAGAGACGGGGCTCTCCCGCTCATCTGGGCACACTGAGGGAGGTACCCCTGCGGCTCAAGTGGGAGCAGTGATGGGCTGAGAAGGAGGATGGGCAGCTCTGGGCAGCCAGGGGCGCCAGAGATGATGGGGTCAGCACCCTGCCAAGGCTCAGAGGTCCCGGACTCTCCTCCGTGCCGGCCCAAGAGGAAGTCCCTCCGGACATGTCCCATTGCCCAGCAGAGGTAGCACCGGGTCTCCCCCATGGAATAATGCACCCGGTGAGCCCCCAGTAGGGGACCAGGAAGGACCCCCTGAGCGCCTCTCTGCCACACGCCGCCAGCGACAGTTGAAGCATACCTGCCGGCGGAACAAGAGAACGTGATGGAAGGTGGGGTCTTTGCAGCCCAGTGGGATAGGGCTAACAACAGAGATGGGTTTCCCCAGGATAGAGAGGGCGGGTAACAGGGCGGCATTGGGCAGGAAGGGAGGGACAGGAGGTCAGGACTATTCAGACACCCAGGTCCTCTAGCGGCTCTAGGGGGATGAACACCCCCACACACACACTGCCAGCCCCTTCTTTACCACCTCCTGGGCAGTGGCCTCTGGGGCTAGGAAGAAGACAACCTTACCGTACATTTTGGAGGCAGCTATGATGGACATGGGCCCCACCACCCTTACCAACGCCAGCACTTAGGTCTCTATGTGGGGCGGGGTGGAAACCAGGAGGCAACGGATGCCGTGCTTCCTGATCAAGATGGGAAAGAGTCCCCGGACACTATAGATGGTAGTGGAGTCAGTGGTCAGAAGGGATGACTTAGTGGCAGGCGGGGGGGCTGCTGCCTCCTAGGCGTATGCCCTGGGGGCCAGGGGAGAGGCACCCACAGAGCTGGTGGAGGGAGCAGCAGGGAGGGACACTGTGGCCGGTGGCGAGGCCGCAGCAGTGGGGACAGCCCCTGCCATGGAGGGCCCAGTCTTTTTGGTGGGGCCTTTACCCTTCTTTTTGCCCTAGCCCCTCCCATCACCTGGGGGTGCTCCCCCAGAGTCAGAGGGGGCAAGGGACATGGCAGCAGCGGAGAGCACCCTATTGCCCGCCACTGCCGGTGCCCCAGCGGGGGCAATAGCAGGTGGTTTGGCAGCACTGGTTGAGGTAGATGCTGGGGGGGATGACAGGGGGGACAGGTGGAGGAGGGGCAGCTCGGTCTGCTGGAGGGTCCCCACCTGCCGTGTCTTCTGCCATAATGAGCAGGGAGGGAAGGGAAGGGAGGGGAAAGGGGAAGCAGGTCGACCGCTCCTCCCCTGTAGGCTGCAGGCAGGGGAGGAAGGCACCTGAAGGGGATGGCCGGAAGTGGGGGGGCTATCAAGGACTTGAATGGGGGGAGGGTCAGTCACCAACTTGGACTGGTATTCCGGCTCCTCTAGCTGCACTAGGGGATTGGAGGATATAACAGCATGGGGGGGTGCAGTGAAACAGGGGCAAATTCAAACAGGGGAGAGACACAAACGCATGGGAAGGGGCATGGGCGCATGAGGGGAGGGGCTAATCAGGGCTGGGGGAACCACACAGGGAGGGGAACAACCAGGCTGGAGACAGGAAAGGGGGACCTAGGGGCTGGCTTCAGAGGCTGGGGTGGGGCAAACAAAGCAGCAGAGGGAAATGGGTGGGGCAGACAAACAAACTGAAGCTAGCAAGGGGGGATATGGCAAAGGGGAGGGGCAAAAGGCTGCACGATGCAAATGGGGCAGGCAGCAAGTGGCAAAACTGGGGGCTTGCAGCAGGGGGGCAGGGGTCAAGCCAAGGTGGGGGCACATGAGCCCACCTGCACTTGTAAAAAAAAAAAAAAAAGTCAGTTTGGGCTGGTTGCTGCTGCAGGCCCAATGGTGAAAACAAGGCGTGGCAAGTCAGGTGAGTCCCAGAGGCAGGTAGTGAATAGCCAGTGGGGGTGGTGGAGGAGGCAGCAATGATGGTTGCAGGGGGGACACGGATGGACCAGGGGCAGGCTCCACACCACACCCCATGTCCCCACAAACACTGTCCAGACCCCCACCACAAGAGCACAGTTTGAAAGTTACTCAGTTCTTGGTTGGGAGCCCCCCTCCACGGTGGTCTGTAGAGTGTCTACATGCTCCCCCATTGGCAGATGGTCCTCTTCTCCTCGCTAAGGCTCCAGCAGCTCCCAGGCTGCAAATGCAACAGCTCCAGCAGCTTCTAGGCAGCAATCCAGTGGCCAGCAGGAAGGACCCTCTCAGGTGGTGGTGATGTCCACAACAGCAATGGCTGGGGCTGGGGTCCCTCAGTCCCCTCCTCTGGGGAGCAGGCCAGTAACCTCCCTCCCCAAGGGGCTGTAGCAGCAATCAAGGGGGTCCACTAGCCAGCCAGCAACTGGGCAGGAGAGAAGGGGTGGTGGTGTCTGATGTCTGGCTCAGCCAGGGGAGTAGCTGGAGCAGCAAGATCCCCGGGTCCAACAGCAGTACCAGAAGCAGGACAAGGAGCAGCAGCCTCCTCCAGGCCAGAGGGCAGCAGGAGAGTGATCAAGAGGAGAGACAGTAGTCCTAGGTTAAGCAGCTCTCTTTTCTCTGGGTAAGGTAATGGGCTGTTCCAGAACAATCAGGCAGTTGCTGGGACCAATTATGGCAGGCAGGCTAATTAGGACACCAATTAAGAAGCTACTAGAATCAATTAGGACAGGCAGGCTAATCAGGGCACCTGGTTTAAAAAGGACCTCACTTCAGTTAGTGAGGTGCATGTGAGGAGCTGGGAGCAAGAGGTGCACGAACAGCTGAAAGTGAGTAGGCATACTGCTGGAGGACTGAGAAGAACAAGTGTCATCAGAAGAAAGGTCCTGCATTGAGGACAAAGAAGGTGTTGGAAGAAGGCCATGGGGAAGTAGCCCAGGGAGTTATAGCTGTCACACAGCTGTTACAGGAAACATTGTAGACAGCTGCAATCCACAGGGCCCTGGGTTGGAACTCAGAGTAGAGGGCGGGCCTGGGTTCCCCCCATCCCTCCAACTCCCTATTTGATACAAGAGGACTTGACCTGGACTGTGGGTCCCACCAGACGGGAAGGTCCCTGGACTGTCCCCTGACCCACTAGGTGGGTCAGCAGAGACTGTGGGGTTTGTTCTCCCTTATAGAATTTAAATATAGAATTCTAGAACTACTAACTGTAGTATATAACCTATCGCTTAAATCAGTTTCTATAACAGGATAGTGTGACAAAGCTCTGTCCTTGTCTCTATGGGTCCTGCATTTCCTGGCAGATTTAGCTAGCCTCAGAGGCTCACTGTGACCCTCCACGTAGCCCTCCCCTCTCTAAAGGCAGGGGTCACAGCCTACTGAGCCATTTTCATCATAAGCCAGTGAGGGAGGTGGAGAACTAACCTCCCTTGCACAGTCTGTTGTCTCCCAGTCTCAGTGATTAATCAGGGGGGGAAAAGCAGGCAGCCTGGGGCCACCCTCTACTCTGGGATCCAGCCCAGGGACCCTAATAGTATCAGCTATGGTAGCTGATCTTTTAGAAACAGGACACGTACAATTCCCTGGGCTACTTCCCCACAGCAGCCCCCACTTCCTCAAGCTTCACTTCACCCTTACCTCAGGGCCTTCTTCCTTGGGCCTGATATGGTGTGTCCAGCTCAGTCTCTCCAGCAGTGCAACTTCCTCCCAGACTAACTGGGAGGTTTTTAACTAGTTTCAGCCACCCTTGATTGGCTTCAGGTGTCCCAATCAACCTAGTGTCTTCACAGCTTTCTGGAAGGATCTTAATTGGCCCCAGGTGTCTTGATTAACCTGGAGCAACTGCTATTTGGTTACCATGTTAACAGGGATTTGTTTAGCCTGGGGCTAACATGCCTGTTTCTCACTCCTTTCCTATAGCCATCTGGCCTTGCCCCATCACAATAGTTAATGTGATGCCAATTTTTATAAAAGGCTCCAGAATGTTACAAACCATTAGGAAAGGGATAGATAACGAGACAGTAAATATCATAATGCCACTATGGTCCATGGTATGCCCACATCTTGAATGCTGCATGCAGTTCTGGTCACCGCATCTCAAAAAAGACATGTTAGAGTTGGAAAAAGTACAGAAAAGGGCAACAAAAATGATTGAGTCTTGAACATCTTCCATATGAGGCGAGATTAAAAAGACTGGGGGATTTTTCAGCTTGGGAAAGAGATGACTAAGAGGGGATATGATTGATAGAGGTCTATAAAACTATGAATGGTGTAGAGAATGTGAATAAGGAAGTGTTATTTACTCCTTCAGGTAATACAAGAACTAGGGGTTACCCCATAAAATTAATAGGTAGTAGGTTTAAAACAAACAAAAGGAAATACTTCCTCACACAATGCACAGTCAACCTGTGGAACTCATTGCCAGGAGATGTTGTAAAGGCCAAAGGTATAATGGGGTTCAAAAAAGAATTCACTAAATTCATGGAGGATCTATCCATAAAAGGCTATTAGCTAAAATGATCAGGGATGCAATCCCATGCTCTGGTTGTCCATAGCCTCTGGTTGCCAGAAGCTGGGATTGGATGACAGGGGATGGATCACTTAATGATTGTCTGTTCTGTTCATTCCCATTGAAGCACCTGGCATTGGCTACCATCTTAAGACAGGATACCGGGCTAGATGGACCATTGGTCTTACCCAATATGGCCGTTCTTATGTAAGAGTTTGGAATTAGACAGGGATATTAGAATTTATTCTGAAGTTATTTATTTCTTTGTACACTATACCCCACAAAATAAACCATTAAATTATGTACCACTACATCACTAGCAGCCAGTAAGAATGCAAATCAGGTGTCATTTTTCAGCCACAGACCCTAGGTAACAGTTTATTAAGCTTCTACAAATCTGATTGACTGATGACACCTGGAATGCCCCAGTCCAAGACAGAGTTCTCAGTTCTGTTGCAATAGAATGTTTCTTTATAATGAACAACTTTAAATATGGTGCCTTTCATTTCAGAAAAAACACAAGGTAAATTAGATTTCCTACTACAGCAAAAATTACTAAATTGACTGAATTCCTGTTTGGATGGTTTTACTGACTTTAAAGACATAGCACTGAGAGTGTGCTGTATAACAATATAATTGTTTTGAGACTAGTAAATTTAAAGAAAGATATGGCAGCATCCAAATACTCTTTGACAAATAAGATTTGGGCAAACTCACAATTTAAAATAGTAAAAGTATCCCAAATTTGCATCCGATGAAGTGGATATTCACCCACAGAAGCTCATGTTCCAATACTTTTGTTAGTCTATAAGGTGCCACAGAACTCTTTGCTGCTTTTACAGATCCAGACTAACAGTGCTACCCCTCTGATACCCAAATTTCAGATAATTGCTGTGATGTGTTGTTTGAAATCAAAAGCAGTAAGTAAAATGTGGTGTCTTGCTGAAGACCATAATAGAAAAAATGTTCCATTTCCTGATTGAGTAGTTTTATTATAGTTCATTACTAGCACAGGAAGGCTTCCTGGTACAAAAGGAAGTTGTTCAGGAGGGGGAAAACCAATATGTAAATACATCAATGAGATCAGTGAAAATAGCAATAGAACGTTCTGTTATGGGATGCACCTTTTCAGTTTTTTAATCTTGGCAACCCCAACTATACAATAGTGAAAGCTTTTAGGTTTGATGCAAGTACATCCAATGGTCAACTGGGCCCCAAAAATGTTCTAAAGTATGTGCAGTGAGTTGTTAGAAACCATTTTAGAAACTATACAGACATCTTAGAAATAGATACTGACCATGAACCATACAACTCAATTTATCAGTGTTGCCCAAAGAACCAGCACTGCAGTCTCTTGTTACATGCAGTGATTTTTCTGGATTATTTTAAAGGCACACAATAAATGTAATAAAAGAAACAATGCATCCCCATCCAGCCCCAGTATACTGGCAAAGTCTATATGACTGTCCTGAGTAGAACTGAATAATACTAATTGTTTAGTGATTTCTGCATGATCCTTGCTTAACATGAGAGCATCTTACTTGACCATGTGTGAAAGTGAAATCAGAACTGTTACCAGGAGTATTTGTTTAGTCTGTAAACTGGCATGTGCAAAGTTCTGTGACTGTAAAATGTCCCATTAGGTTTTGAAACAGTGATTCTGTTATTGCTGTAATCTCCTTCCAAAACACAAATGAAATGCAAAAGTTAATGGAGCTATTCTGATTGAGTTACATTTTTACCCATACATGGTGACTCTGTCATGTAAGACTTGAGGCACATTTGTAGAGCAGAAGAGAGAAGTGGGACTGGTTCTATTTTAATTACACTAGGCAGTTTCTCCTGTATACTCTCAATCTCTCTTTTTTTTTCATAAAAGCCAAATAAAAATTATATTAGCAGGAAGAGAAGGGAAATCATTCAGCTAAAACAGAGTGGATACATGCAGCGGAAGAAGAAACAGGTATAAGTGGAAGAAAGAAATTAGTGCGAAAAAGCAAGGTATCCAAAAGTGCAAACATTAAACTGGTCCAGAATCCACATGCATTGTGTTCCATTCATATGTGCAAGAGATCCACATTTGAACCTCCCAGGTCAAGTCTCTCACACCCTGGCCAGTGGGGATGGGAGTGCTGCAGAAACACTCTGACCAGCTTCTTGGGGTGGAAGCGGCCGTACATCATCCTGTCATGACAACTCTGGCCAAAGTAGGAGTGTTGTTGACTATCTTCCAAAAGACCCACCTAGCTCTCTGGTAGGTCTCTATAGTGTGAGGCCTTAAAAGCAATGAGGAGCTAAACAGGCCCCTCAAAAGAACTAAAAATGTACCTCTTCCTGAAAAGTCCAGTAAGAGATTGACAAAGTGGCAGGTTCTTAGTCCCTACATAGGGAAAAAGTGCTCTTCTACACAGTCAGCCTGATGTTAGGTGCTTGAATCCAAAACAGGGATGCAGAGATATTTTTATTGTGTCACTATGAGGTTAGACCAGGTGTGTCCATCTAGTTCCTATCTAGGAGGCCGAGATGATTTGGAAGGTCTCCCTCAGACAGACAGAGGTCCTGTACTGCAAATCTTAGGAACACCTAAGCTTGGGGAGACAGCTTAGACTGATATTTCTGTTTGGTTGGTGTTATCTCAGTTATTAGCAAAGGTACAGCCCAGGAAGAGGGTACATTTTCAATCATCTTTGGATATCTGTTCAGAGCAGCTCTGTTTGTCACTGGCTTGACAGTTGAGATTGAAAATCTCTCGGTGTAAAAGAGGAAACACAAGAGGTCCTGAAATAGATGGTTGAACAGCAGAACCAACAGCCTCAAACCTTGCTGCAGTTTATGAGGGAGCAGTAGCAGCAATAGCAAGCCCAGGTTGTAGCCCAACAGCAACAACTGCTCTGGGAATGGCAGAAACCTCAGGCTGCAGCCCAACAGGAACTATTATAAACCCAGATTGCAACAGTTTCAGAAGCACCTGCTTCAAAGAGTTGTAAAGCCCAGGCTGCCAATAAAAGATGTCCCTTCACTATCCAGGGTGGGACTGGAAGATGACAAGCCTGGGACAAGGATGCATGAATGGAGAAATAATTAGAAAGAATCCAAGACTGGTGAAGACTTGTCTTTTACATGTCATGCTGGTGCATCCTAGCAAAGACTATGCAGCTACTAGAGGACTACGTAGAGGCCAAGCTACCAGAAAGACCATAAAGGCACAGCTGAGACTTTGAATTGAGGGACAGTCTGTTGGACAAGTACATCATGGAGAAGTACTACAGTAAGAGACCTGGGGACAAGTCAAAATGAATGGTCCCCAGAGTAACTGACACAGCCACCAGACTCCCTCATTCTCTATTTTGCTTGTGGTCAATGGCAACATATCCAAGGACTCATTCCTTCATGGAATGTGACTGGGGAGATAGCAGTCTTGCTGAGATCATGGAGTGTAAGGCTTACAGACAGCATCTTTTATCTGTGCAGCTAGAAGAGGGGATGATAGTCAATATAGTGGACTTGGATTGTATCCAAATATTAGTTCAAGAGGGTTTAGACAAAACTCATCTACTATTGGCATCAGAATCTGTTCAAACCGCCTGTGTCATTGGAACTCCTGGATATTTCATTCATCTGTAATCACTCTGAGAGCAGGGAATCAGATGAGCCAACTTGAGCTGACTTGCTCAGCTCATTATTCTCACTTTACCCAGCCAATCAGGGTCCCGTTGACTTCAGCTGGGCAGGATCAGGTACTAAATAAAGCAAGTGCTTCTGTATTAGTTACATGTGGGATGAAGTTAAGCACAGTGAAAATGCAAAATGAAACAGGAGTTTTGTTTAAGCGGATACATTGCAAATTCACAGCACACCATGACTTGCCTTTAGGTTCAGTAGGCTGACAGGAAATTTTCCTGATATGCACGTGAATGAATTCATGTACACATCACAACTGATTTAAGGTGTTTTTTTAGAGGAAAATTTTACTAAAACATACTTTAACTGGAAATACAATACACAGTTACCTTGGAGACCCTTGCTAAAACATTTTAGCATTAATTTTGAAAGCCCTGTTGATAAGGAGAGACAAAGGACTCGTACAGATTTATAACATTTGAATTACACTATAGAATTTCTCAGCTATCAGACCGTTACTGTATGATTTTATAAGGTTAGACATAACAAAGACCAGAAACTACAACGCATTATTGTCTTTGCATCAACTCTGTTAATACATTTCCAAGTTAAATGTCGATAAAATGACAGCACTAATCAAGCAAGTGACAGTGTTAATCTCCCTCTCCCTCACAGATTAAAACATGATATGACACAAGTGACCCCTTTTCTTTCTTTCCAAGTCATTAGTTTAACATTACGTTTCCTTCTCACTTGAGTTCAGGCTCTGTCACAAGAACATATTAGATAGATACATATTAATTGTGATCTAGAATTGTTCATGTATATCAAAAAGTTATCTGTTGTCTATCTTGCTTTTAATTAGCTAAAAGAGAAAGCCGATTGGATTCTGTAGTGAAAAAATTAACCCGGGCCCCTCCTTCCACCCCACCCCCGCAAGTGCCCAGGCAGCATGGAGCAAGCAAGTGACATGCAAAGGGGTGACAAAATGGGAAAGAAAGAAGAGGGGTAGGTTGGGAGCAGTAGGAGCAGAGCAGGAAGGGACAAGAGCTGGGTGACAGGGAATAGAAGCTGAGGGGTACAGAGACAGGAGGAAATGGGGGATAGGAGCTGAAAGGGGACAGGGACAACAGGGACCAGGTGTGAAAAAAAAACCTGAGAAGGACAGACACAAGATGGGGGGGAAAGGAGCAAAATGGCCTGTAACCACCATGGCACACTCCTTTCCAGAACCTGGAATTGAATCCAGGATTCCTGAGTCTCACCATTCCTCTGCTGTCTAGCAAATATGTATGAAACTCATTGGCAAAGAGTGTGTCTCTCCCACACTAGTACTGTTCCACATAGAAGATAACAGCCTACTACTGCTACCAGCTGGGTCAACTGATAGATGTCTGTGCTGTGGATCTCAAGGTCTCAAGCCTGTTGATGGACCATGTGGAGATCAATGTGATTCCAATATTTGTTTTTTCAATTTGATTTTTTAAAAATTTAGGAAATTACATACAGAAAAAATACAGTCATATAATATTAAGTGTGGAAAGGCAAGCACTCAAAAGTTAGGAAATTCCAGAATTAATTAAGATTTTCCATGCAACTTTAATTCAGTTCACCTGTGTGTATGCATTTGATAAAGTCTCTAATTACACGATCATGTACAGTTTTTCCACAGAACCCTTGCCAATTCAGTGCACAGACCTATTTGGTCCCCAGGTACACGATGGATCCCCGAAGGGGAAGGATCAAAACACAGGCATCAACTGTTTCGAAGGACAACAAATGGAAAAACAGGAATGAGAGTGAGGATCAGAGATTTACAACAAGTGTTCCAAAAGGGGACACTGAGCAGAGAACCCTAAACAGCATCCACTGCTCCTCGAAGGAGTCCAGGGAGCTAGAGGAACTCTGCCGAAAGACATGAACAGAGAAAAGCACAAAATTGAACTCCATAGTCAGGGTCCCAGGGAATGCCCCCATCCAACCCACACCCCTTGAGTGATACAAGACCAACTCAGCAATTCCAGAGACAGGTTTATGAGGAGGTCCCATGACTTCATAGAGCCATGAATGGGAAGAGCATAAAAAAAAGGTGCAGGGAAAAGTGCATCCAGAACCTCAGCAAGAGGTTATGAAGAAGGTGGAAAAGGGGCTGCAACCTGGTGCACAGTAAACATGTATGCGCCAGAGTCTCCCTCTCACTGCAAGAAAAACAAGTGTCAGGGGAGTCTGAGAACCATGTTAGCAACATGCCTCTGCTCACAGCTCCATGGAGGAGTCACCAACTTATAACCCAGGCAGGCTGAGGAACCAAGATGAAACACAAGCTGGCACACAGGGGCTCCTCACCCACAGCGGAGTGGGGGCAGACACGGGGCAGAGGCCTGACATCAAACTCTGGAGGGACAGGGGAAATGAGTGACCAGGAAACACCCTGCTGCAGGCCTAACTTAAGAAAAGCTACAGAGGCGGGGCAGGGCAGTGTTTACCTCCCAGAACACACAGTGGGGACAACCCCATACACTGGGCAAGCATATGAAGGTCCACCCAGTCTTGCCAATCACAGACCAGGAGGTGTCCGACTTTGGTGATATTAGCCAGAACCAGCCTCTGGCACACTGATGGGACCTCCACCACCTCTGCCACAAGATGTAAATTGTTGAACAGGGGTTCAGCAAGGAAGCCTGTGTCCTCAGTGGCTGCAACAGAGCTGGCTTCAGAGACAAACTGCCAGGTCCTGAGGAGAACTCTTGGGAGAGATTGCTTGGATGGAAATAAAGGATTTATCGGTCATATCAGAGGAAAGCATGCCCTAACTGGCTCCATGTGAGACTACATGGACTATAAAGGAGCATTTGCAGGATCTGAAACCAGAAAATAAAGACCAAGCTCTGAGTGAATAACAGGCCCTTCCCTCCCTCGTCCAGTGGGAGGCTCAGGACACTTGCAGAGACCCAGCACTTCCCTGGCCAAAAGAACTCCAGGACCTTCCTCTGAAGGATGACCAGGGTATCCAGTGGTGGGTTCAAAGTGTTGAACTGGTGCCAGCGCAGGGACAGGAGTAGCTCGTTAATAACCAGTGCCCTCCCCTGAAGTGAAATGCACCATAGAAGTCCCATCCATTCCCACAACTGGTCAGACACCCTGCCCACCAAGCTGGCCCAATTTTCAAGCAGGGAGGTTATCAGGGCTGAGAGATAAATATCAGATAGAGCAGCAACCCCACACCCTGTTAGAAGTGTGGGATATGTGTGAGAGGGAACTCACCAGCCACCCATTCCCGACTGTCAGGCCAAAGCATTTGACCTAGTTGGCCTGGGCAGAGGAGGCCTTCACCTGCACCATGTCTTCTGGGTCCTAGGCAACAAGAAGCACATTATTGACATACACCAACAGGACCATGTCATGGACTCACAGATCGTGCCCACTCATGGCCCCATGCGATCCGTGGGGGGGTGGCCCTTTCAGTGAGACAGCCCTTCTCGGGGGTCCACTCTCTCTTGGGGTCAGGCCCCTCCACCTCCTGAGCCTTAGCACGTCTGTCTCTCGCCGTGGGCCCCCTCAGGGAGTCCACGCACTCTGGACTCCCCCGGGCCTCCTCACCCCCCGAAGGTTTCCATCCTCCAGGCCATCGGCTGGGGTCCCGAGTTCCCTCTCCGGTCCTCTGTAACAACAAACTCCCTCTCCCCTCACCTTTTAAACCAGTAACACCTGGGGACACTGAGTCCCCCTCCCTCTGCATACAACCCACTGGAAAACACAGAAAAACCAAGAAAACCCCCCACTTCATCACAGACCACCCTTAACGCCAGGTTGCTGAGAACCAACTGTCAGTCATTTACATAAGAGACAAAGGAAGGGCTTAATGACAATGCCACATAACTGGCCAGACAGAGGGCAATCCTGACAAGCTCCCTGATCAAAGATGACAGGTTTGGTCAAGGCCCAGTTGATCTTAATTATACACTCTGCAGAGGTGTACAGCACCTGGAGGAATCCCACAAATGGAGACCAAATCTAAATGCCCACAGGGTTCCCATGAGAGACCCATGATGCACCCTATCAAATGCCTTTTCCTGGCTAGGTGAGAGACAGTGCATCCCTACGTACCAGATAGAGAAGGTCCTGGACCAGATACAGATTATCGGCTTCAGTGGCCCAGTCCAGCTCCCATTCACTTCCATGAGAGTCTTAGGATAAAAGTCGATCGGATCCTGAAGCAGCTGCAGAGCATATTGTAAGGAACATAAAAACTTTGGCAAACAATCACAAACTATAATGACTTGAACATTTAAGGAAAAGAGAAGTAAAAATAGAATTGCACCTGACTGCTCCAGCTGAATAGCAACAAGATAAATGAATCCCTAGAGGATTAAGAGAATTCATGGAACCTCTTATGGAAAAGTGCTCTGAGACATTTGTGAACAAATGATGTAAATTTATGAATAAATGCTTCTTTGATTTTGTCATCTTCACTCAGTAGAAGCTAGCAGAAAATAGGATACATCAACCTATGAATGTGCAAATTGAGGTAGACTTTAGTAAGCTTTGATTTCATTACCCAAGTCACAAAATCTGACTCAGGCCATATTCTGCTATTCAGACTTAGCAAAACTGCCAATTACTTCGGTGGATGTTTTGCCTGAATAAGGAGTTCAGAATTAGGATTCTAACATACCTGCGGGAAACTATATCTAAGATGTGATCAGAGTCTTAGAGAACACTTCTTCTTTTTTCACTACTAGTAAAATATATTAGAAAAACAATGATCATATGTAATTTGTATAATTAATTGTGTGATATGAGGCCTGTAGCAGAGAAACCAAATGAAAACCTCAGAGCTGAATGCCTTCTCCTATTCTAACCTTCAAGTAAGCTTGGATCCAGATCAGAACTTTGTGTTTTGGTTTTATCTCTATAACGGGCCGTTCTTAAACTCTGTATCCAAACATCCCCTGAGCTTAACTCACATTATTACTTAAACCTGTCATTGTGTATAAAACCAAACTCCCAGTTTTTCCTTTTGCCCTCTCTCCTCCCTACCTTCCCATCTTCACTGAAAACATCGCAATCTTTCCTTCCATACAGAATCTGAATTTTAGGTTCAGGCCTGACTCTTATAGTTTACAGAATGTGTGACATCTAGAGCAATAAAAACATGATGGCTGAGCACAGCCACACTATAAAATTTGTGGATCTTTTTTGACCATTAAGGAGGCATTTCAAAGAATGCAACTATCCAGGCTCCAGTTCCAACTGTGTGGGAATGGCACAGATCCCAATTTCTAGGTTAGGAAATGGTAAGGAAGCCCATCTCTGTAGAAGTGAAACATTCTGGAGATTTTACAGTGACCTCTATAGACTCCAAAGAATGTAATGAGGAAATTGATTTTCCCTTTTTCACTAGCAAAGGACGGTTCTGAAAAGAGACGAACATGTGATTATTGTAGCAGCAGTAATGATACTTGGCACTTGTATAGCTCCATCTTGCAGAGGCTGTCAAAGTGCCGTATAAACACACAGCACTAAGGGATATAAGGATCACTTTCCCAGCATTCTAATGCATCCACACCTGGAGTACATCTTAACCCTTCATTAACACCATAGATCAATATTGCAGAAAAGCCTCTGGCAGGAAATGAAAAAAATATATATTCAGGTGAGATTACAGGGAATTTAGGTGAGCAGAGTGGAGTTACCCAAACTGGAATTTGTACAGGATATTGGGGTTACATCCTTATTCCTATAGTACGTAATATGGTGGTATTTCACTATGTTTTGATCAATGAGCTTTTTTCTCTACATAGATCTGTCTCAGTTGAGTCATGTAATAGCTTGCCAAGAATGTCACTTTACTTTTTGTTTCTCAGTCTTTAAAAATGATTGAGCTGTGGAGAGGCAGGTGACAGTTTCAGCAGCTAATGAATAGGCAGCAAAAGTGAGGACAGTGACTGATTGTCCATGGTGACACCTCTCTCAGTTTCCCAAGAGAAATAATAATCTTTACCTATATCTCTGCATTCAGACACTCATTAAGGATATTTATAATACTAAAAAGGAAATCTTGCTATCTCCTACTATGGTTAACTATATTAATTAAATTATGATATATCTATTCAGATTACATTTTCCCTCCAATCTACCTTTCGTCTGGAAGCTCTTTCTATTATTTACTGATATCTTGTAGTTTTATTCAAATATAAGAGGCTAGTGAATATATTAGAGGACAATTAGGTATGACTTAAATGTTGAGGGTTGGATTGAACTCAGTTTCCTACCTCAGAAACCTTTAGCAACCAGTCACCCCATTGGCCTCCATCCTAATATCCACCACAATGGATAAATATATTAGCTGGATATTTCTGCTGAATGCTCAGCAGTGAAATAATAAACAAAAGGTTGATATTGCAATATCAGCATTAGAATTCAGAGTTCACACTTCGTTGAGATGATTGGGGAAGTTCATACTTTACAAAAGCTGGTGTTTAATGGTGGGTGTCCGGGCTCAGAAAGATAGCACTGAATCACTTCACATTTGATTCACTGTTGGAAGTTTATCTTTGTAATCATTAGGCTAAAAAAAAATTTTAATTGAAGCATTAATTATGGGCCCAATTCTGTAATGGGGAACTGAGTCCATGGCAACTTCTGCAGCTGCAAAATATCTGGACAGATTAATGCCACCTGTTGTGGTTATGATTTTGTATGTGTTCACTGGAAGCCTTCAAAAGACCACCAACTCAGTTAATAGAGGCCACTGAACACTGATCAGCTAATTATTACTTTTGGTTATTCCTGATCTGAATTGGACTTAAACAAGCAACCCAGAGATGACTGATCCCATAGCCCACTTACAATCCTCAGAGCCAAGCAGTCCCCCTCCCTAGCCAACTCTCCTAACAACATCTTGGAAAAAATACTATACTGTGTAATGAGAGAGTAGAAAACCTGGCATGCCAGGTGTGAAACTGAAATGTCAGTGTTCTGATGACTACTGGCAAATAAAGAGCTCCTCGACATTGATATATTCTTCAAAACCCTTATTCCTTCACTTCTGGGACAATTTACATTGAGAGAACATCCACAGTGAAGGATGGTCAAGGACATCAGGGGATTTGGGACAGTTATTTTCATGCTATCATCAGAGGCACAGGGCCCCTAGAGAATCATGAAGACAGAAGAGGTCAAGATGTATGGTTGGATCAGCTTTTCCTACATGGTCCAGCAGAAATGAGTTTTTCCCAGGAAGACAGGTCTTTGCAGGTAAGCTAGTAATTGTTTCTAACAAAATGGAGACTTGAGCATTGCAATGAGATTTTCATCTTCTGAAATGTTAAATCTGCCAGGCATCTATTGGAGAAAATTAGTTAGAAACTGAAATTATTTTGGATGATCCAGACAGAAGAAGAAGAAGACACTTAAATTAGGGGTATTTGATTTATAGTTGACCTGCCACAGAGTGCTGCACTGTTTGATGCAGAAAACTTTCAGTAGGTTGGTGCTGTTGATCTTACTGTGTATTTTGAAAAGCCTCATCTCATACATGAGCATATATCAAACATTAAAGTGATGATCTTGCTTACAAGTTAAAGGCTATATTATGCCTTTAAGGCACAAGCCTACCTGGGAGGTAGAGTGCTCTCCTATCACTAGCAGCTCCAGCAGGATGCACTGAGCCTGATTCTCAGTAACTAAGTTCCTGATCTCGGGGCAGGGATGGGTTGTAGGGGCCCAAGATAGTCTCAAGCCACCTTTGAATCTGCCATATTGTGAGGCCATGCAGGGGGTTGCATGGCCCCCAGTGCAAGTAAGGGTTGCTACAGGTTGGCTCTAGCTTATATTTGGCTTCCCATGAAACTCTCTGGGCCCTGAGAATCAGAGAATCACTGATGTGCCATGCAATCCAGCCAGACTCCTGATACATTTTCTCTGCTGAGACAGTGAGCAAGGGCCATGTAGAGCTCATATGCCCGCTGCACACATCAGTATGTTAGCCCACTCTAAGCTACACCCTTTTGCTGCCAGAGCAGTGTAAAAGGACTTTATTGCACCTGAGAATCAGGCTTATTATTCCTTAAGCACTCAATTCTTCAGGGTGTGGCCACGGCTACACTCTTCTAACAAGTGCAGCCTGAGCTCCCTCCATCCTGTGCAGGGTCAGTTCATAGATTCCAAGGCCAGAAGGGACCACTGTGTTCATCTAGTGTGACCTCCTGTACAACCTCCCCACATACTTCCTAGAGCTTATGCTGATTTTAAATGTCTCAGTTTTTCTGGCTGATGAGGAAGCATTCAGGATCATTGCTCCTCTCCTAACCCCT
Source organism: Chelonoidis abingdonii (assembly GCF_003597395.2). Lineage (NCBI taxonomy): Eukaryota > Metazoa > Chordata > Testudines > Testudinidae > Chelonoidis > Chelonoidis abingdonii. The sequence goes on from NC_133770.1 coordinate 134,839,249, forward strand.
GCGTTTTGTAGAGATAGTACTGATCTGGTTTCACATAGTCTTTGAGGTCCAGGCATACAAGATTGTGATTGTGCCTCAAGGTGGGGAGGCTTTTTCTGCCCTTTCCCACCACTGCATACCCACGAAGGGCCAGGCACAATGTTCCTCTGATGGTCTTAAGCTAATAATTAGTTTAATGTGAAAAGGGAGTTTCACTCTGGAAATACTACTCTGAAGTCAACCGAGATGCATGTCTATGTATTCAGGACCTACAGCCTATTTTAGTTTGATCATTAGTTTATTGTATAATGAGAAATGCAGTATTTCTTTATGCTTTTTTTCCCTTTGAATCTTTTTTCCTCTACAATTGCAGGAACAACTGGTGCAGAAAAGAAGTTTCAGGTCAAGATTTTCAAAGTGAGTGGATTGGTAATAGCCTTTTGCTGTGCTGTGGGAACAGAACAGATTTTAATATAAAGTTTACACTTTTTATTTATTTAACTATTCTTTCCATGTTAAATTTGGGCAAAAACACTGATGTGAACTGATTCTTTGTAGTTGCTATGGTGTGCCATTTTGGGTATGCTCTCCTTGCCGTGGCAATAGAGGGGGCACAATCCCACTGAGATGAAAGGCTTGCTGATGACTTCTTGTTTTTATTTGCACTGATGTTCCTCCTCATCCCTTTAGCAGACATGTATCTGACTATTAAAACAAAGCAATGAAAAGGAATTATTTTTACAATTCCAAAACATAGACATAGAACCAATGAGGAAAGCTTTCCCCAGACTTCTGTTTCGCATCTGTTTGATTAATTTAGAAGGTGTGTACTGGAGTATCATATTCCCTTTGCCTTTTTTGCATAAGAGTGCACTTTCATTTCATCATTCGGATCACATGTTGAAGAAAAACAATTAATGTTTCTTCTTTATTCCTTGAAAGTTAAGAGAGAGAGAGACAGAGAGGACGGTTTGAGTGATGTATAAACTTAATGTCCTTAAATGGTTGGAACACAAATTTACATTCGGTATGAGAAGGAAAAAGTTTGACCTTTCTAAGATAGGATTTTTGTACTTAAGTAATGAAAGCTATTTATTTCGGTGATCAGTGTTTTATCAATATATATTGAACAACATATTGATATTTTAAAGAATATTAGATCTCCAGAAAGGAGTGATAGGGGCCTCAGAGGGTCAGGTGTCCTAGTGGTTAGTGCATCTGACCTCCAACCCCTTATCTCGCTGTTAGAGGGCAAAGCCCTGCCTGGTCCCAGCCCCCACCCCAGTGGAAAGATGAAGGGAAGAGGGACCAGGGGACTGGTTCAATGCTTCAAGTACTAGCTTTTCATTTTGGGAGATCAAAGTTCAAATTTTGGCTTGGGTTCCAAGTACTAACTGCTCTTGTATTCCCATCCTACTTTCCATTTATTCCAAACATGTACAATTGAGTGCAACTGGGAGTCACTGCTCAGATGGAGGTTTAGTATGAGACACCTTGGCAAAGCTGCATGAGGTATCTTGCAAAGTGCCTTTTCCTGGGCTCACATACACTGGTTTAAAACTGGTGAAACTTCACTGACTTTGCTGTAATTACTGCTGACTTACATTTAGAGAAGGGACACCAGACTCAGGACCACTGAGTTTGAGCAGGCGGACAGCCAGCCAGAAGAGATATCAGAAACACAGCTGGAGATCACAGACTTGGCTGAGGAAGAAAGGCCTGGTGTGGAGACAGAGATTAGGAGGCCAGTACATAAAGCTAATAGCTAATGCCTGTTATGAATTGTGTTACTAGGGGAAGAGTACAGATGGAAAAGGGGAAGGGAAAGGTACAGAACAGATCCCTGTAATTCTCCCATATAAACCACTGTATACATTTAACTAATTTAAAATCATCTCCTGCTAACAAACATTAATTTGCAAAAAAACTTCATAGTAAATAGCCATTTTGATTTTTCACAATTGATGTTACAGAGCTAGAAATGCATAATAACCATCAACATATTACGGCAATAGCAAGAAGAGGGATTATTTAATTTTGCACTTTCATAATAACTTCCATTACAGAATCTAAAAGTGTTTTATTAACATGAATGAATTAACCCCCACCGCAAAACTGTGAAGCAGGTAAAAAATTAATCCCAGCTTCAATATTGCCAACCCAAATGTACCATAATCATGAGTCAAGCCCCAGAAAATAATGAGTTTGGCTTAAAAAGCATAGAATTTTTTAAAAGAATAAATATTAGGTTCTTTTTATTTCCCTTTTGATTTCTGAGCCCTTAGAGACAAAAATTTCAAGTTTTTCTCCATAACCATGAAAGCTAGATACTTGCTTTTTTAAAAAAATGAAAGCTAAGATTCTCTTATAATTAATTTAATCTAGCAGCTGGGGCACCTAGTATTATGAGATTCACAATAAAAGCACAATAACTGGCAACACTGCAATTTTATAGATCAGGGAACTGTAGACACCCAAATACCTTTGAGGATCTGAGCCTAAAGGATTTGCCCAAAGGGGCAGGGGAAAATGCATCATAAATGCCCAAAACCTCAACTAGTTCCTGGGTATCAAAAACCCAAACTACCTCCTATATCTTTTTGGGTAGTAAATGCTCTTATGGTACTAATAGCTCCAGCTTCTCCCCGTGATAACTTCTACAATGTAGCTATGTGCTCTGAATATAAAAATCTGTCGCACATTAAAAACTGAACTTTGTGGAGCAGCAAAAAGAAACCAAAAAAAATAAACCCCTGAATTTAATATCAAAATATATAGCACCAGAAATGTTGTACTGACTGGATTGTTCATTTTCAGATTTAATTAAATGAAAACCTAGAATTTTAATTCAGCTGCAGCTGCCACAGATTTCAGGCTGGAGTTATACCGGTAAACAGAGTAAGGAAACTTGGACTGCTTCTGTTTTTCTGTACCTGTGCTGTGCCTTCAGTTTCCAGAGCAGTTAATCCACCATTTTTCATGAGTTTGTAAGAGAAAAGAAAGATTACATAGCTCACAGATACATTTTCCTAACCCTCATGGCTAAGCTACAGTAATATCACCACAGTTCCCAAACTGGTTTCTAAGGCTTGGACTATACGAGCGACATAATTATACTGACATAACCCCCAACATAGACAGCGCTTTGTCGACAAGAGGGCTTCTCCTGTCAACATAGCTATCGGCCCTCAGAGAGGTGGAGTGCCTACACTGATGGGAGAAACTCCTGTCGGCATAGTAATGTCTTCATTAAGCACTACAGCTGTGCCATTGCAGAGCTGCATGTGTAGACAAGGCTTAAGGTACCTAATTGAGCTGCCATGACTGCTAAAGAGAACAGAGTGATTTACCCCGATTTGAATTTTTTAACAGACCCTTCGGGCTGTAGGATCAATGGCAGAGAAGATGTTTGAAAGCCCCATGATGGTGGCTTAACCAAGTAGCTTTAAAGACATCTATTTTCTCAGACATTCCTTTTACTTTCAGTCTCTGGTTTATAAGAAGAACTACCTCAAATCTTTTAACAAATCAAATATTGATGCGAAATACCAAGTACAAACTAATCAAATCTACTGTAAACAAAGCCAGAAAAATCAGTAGCTGATAGTCCACACATCTGTCACAGCTGGTGCTTTGTATTCCAACATCTGCATGCCACTTGTTATTGGTTCTCCTGATCCATCAATTGATACAACTGTGTGCATAATTTAAGAAATAGCTTCCACATTAGGCTTGTTGTGATACACCAGATAAATCAACCTTCTTGACAATATTATTAATTAAATGTCCTTCACAAATTTATTTACCTGGCTTGACTGACTGAGCTTTTAGCTGAGGAAATACAACAGACACATTGAAATGAAGTCAAGGGAGCATCATATTCTGGAGAGGAGAGGGTGCTTATTCATCAGATAATGAATGCATCTTTTCTAATATGAGCTAGATTAGGGTTGTCTCTTGGGAACAGAAAATTTATGAGTCATGCTGGGAAATCTGAAAAATAGCAGAGGTGCCCAAAAGAATCCATTTTCAAAATAAGGCAAAGATATATTAGAATAAGGGAACTGTTTATTACCCTAAATGGGCGATTATACATGCTGCCTTCTCTATTATGACAAGAATCCCTTGTTGTATAAGAGCCACTTGGGATTTCGAAGAGGCATTGTTTTTATATTGGGTGATGAGATGAAATAATGATCCCATCTTTCTTTGGCTCTGAGCATAAAGCTGTTACTATCTTTTCAAACAAAGCTATTTGTAACTTTTCTGAGCATAAAAACTTCTGAAAAAATTCCTTAGTTGAACACCACTTATTTTCCACATGCAGATAACTTCAGAACAATGGTGGAACGGATAATTTTATTAAACTTTCGCAATGTTAATAGGTTGAGAGCACATACAAGGAACATCAGACCAGAAGGTAATTTTCTGAAAAAGTTAGCAATGGTTTCAAACTTGAGCAAGCACATTTTGTTGGAATTGCCTTACCAGCAATGTCTATATGCTACATTCCTCAATGCCTAGACCTGATGCCTCTTATCCCAAGCTCCCCATGGCAATGACTGTTCCTGACCTGGCCTGCTGATAACCACCATTCCTGCAAGAGTGAGCATGGCTGGGCGAGACTCTTGCAGCTAATTAGACCCTCTTTAAATATTGGGGAGATTTTCAAAGCCATAAACGGGCTTCAGGAGCCCAACTCCTATTAGCTTTCCTATTTCAGAGAGGGCCTAGAAGTCTGAGCTCCAAGAGTCCACACAGCAGCCATCAGAAGTCCCCACCAGTATACAGTTCATGGGGAAAGGCAACAGAAGACACAAAGAATGGAGCGGGGTTTGTGGAGAAGGTATAGATTGTTTTAGGGAAACATATAAAGGCATTTTGGATAGGGAGGTAGACAAATTCAGGGAAAACGCAGGGAAGACAGAATGACTTCAGGGGAGAGACTAAAAGGAGGCAAGGAGGAAGACAGGATGATTTGAAAGTGGGGTCAGGTTGAAGGACAAAGAGATTTAAGGAAGGTGAAGGATGAAAGGAGGCATACTTTTGGGTGGGGGAGGATGGATAGCCAGAGAGGATTAGGGATGAGGGTAGACTACGGGAGGTGCAAAGATGGCAGAAGATTGTAGAAAGAGTTCCAAAGAGACCAAGGAAAGAAAGAGATAGGAATGGAATAGGGAGAAGTGCTGTGCAAAAACAGAGACCTAATGAAAGAGAGAGAGAGAAACAATGGTTTGAAAAGATGCCAAACAGATTGTTATGGAGAAAAATGGGGAAATAAATTTAGAGATAGAAGGAGAGAGAAAAAGAGAAGAGAATAAAATGGAAGGCAAACAAGAAAAGGAAATAAAAGACTTTTTTAGTTAGAATATTTTATTTGCTATATTAATATTCCTAAATGTTACTGTATTTCCCAGGATGGAGGTGGGGCAGCCCCGAATGGAGGAGGAGCCCACTTTAAACTCTGGAGGTGTGGATTACTGTTTGGGCTGAGTGTGGCCTGGGACTGTGGGATGGTTTTGGCTGAAGTGCTGGTTATGAGCAATTGAAAATATGGGCTACAATTAACAAAGACAAAAGGGATTGATTGCTCCCCAAGGATGCAAATTCACCCCTTCCCACAATGTGGTGTATTCAGCAGCCTGTGTAGCACAGTCTTCCCCTGCCCCAGAACTTGCAGTGCTTAGGAGAGGAAGAGCAGAAGAGAAAATTGGGGGGCTGAGGTGCAACATCACCCTGACAATCAGCAGTAAGTCTATTGAACAACTAATGAAGTCTGAGGCAGTGAAGCCGCATTAAGAGGAAACTGGAGGGAAAGCAGTGGGGGTCTCCACCCCATTGGGTCTATGCCTCTAGCAGATCCTGAGATATTTGCAGGGCTTGGGACTAACCATTGACCATTCTATATGGCGAGAGTGGGGAAGGGAAGCCCAGATGGTAGTGCTGGCTGTACCAGCAGCAGTGAAGTAACCATTCTGTGATAAGCTACCAGCATGGCAGGACATTAGGTTTCTTTTTCTCTCAACCTCTCTTAGCCCTGGTCTACACTAAGAGTTTAGATCAAATTTAGAAGCGTTAAATCGATTTAACCCTGTATCCGTCCACACGATGAAGCCATTTTTGTCGACTTAAAAGGTTCTTAAAATCGATTTCTGTACTCTTCCCCAATGAGGGGGATTAGCACTGAAATCGACCCTGCTGGGTCGAATATAGGGTAGTGTGGACGGAATTCCAAGGTATTCGCTTCTGGGAGCTATCCCAGAGTGCTCCATTGTGACCATTCTGGACAGCACTCTCAGCTCAGATGCACTGGCCAGGTACACAGGAAAAGTCCTGCGAACTTTTGAATTTCATTTCCTGTTTGGTCAGTGTGGCGAGCTGATCAGCACACGTGACCATGCAGAGCTCATCAGCACAGGTGACCATGGAGTCCCAGAATCCCAAAAGAGCTCCAGGATGGACCCAACGGGAGGTACTGGATCTGATCGCTGCATGGAGAGACAAATCCATGCTATCAGAACTCCATTCTAAAAGACTAAATGATTAAGCGCAGCCAGACACCAGGGTGGTTAGAAGACCGCAACAGGATGTGCTGCGCATCAAAGAAGCTTTGAAAACCAGTTTCATGACTGGCCAGGCTACGGTGTGAAAGTTCTGTTTGTTTCTCCTTGATGAAAACCCACCCCCTTGGTTCACTCTACTTCCCTGTAAGCCAACCACCCTCCCCTCCCCCCTTTGATCTCTGCTTGCAGATGCAATAAAGTCATTGTTTCAAATTCATGCATTCTTTATTAATTCATCACACAAACTGCCAAGATAGCCTGAGAGGGGTGGGGAAGGAGGGAAGCATGGGGGTGGGGCAGTTGTAGGGGCACCCCCTAGAATGGCATGCAGCTAATCATAGAAACGGGATGTCCGTTGCTCTGACCCGGAGCAGCCGTTTGCCTCTCTGGTTCTTTGGTAAGCTTGCCTGATATTCCAGGCAGGACTGAATCTCCATTAGATGAAACTTAAAGATGGGAATGACCTGGAGTCACTCCCATTTATGCCCAGGTGCCCCTGACTGACCTCACCAAAGCTGGCCAGGAGCACCCGTGTCTGCCCAGGAGCCCCCAACTGACCTCCCTGAGGCCGGCCAGGAGGAACCAGGAGACATCAGCAGACAGTACAATATAGCTGCTAACCATCTTTGCTAACTTGCAAAGGCAAGGAGCTGCTGCTGTGTAGCACTGCAGTACCGCGTCTGCCAGCAGCACCCAGGAGATGTATGGTGGTAGTGAGCTAAGCAGGCTCCATGCTTGTATGTCGTCTGCACGGGTAATCCAGGAAAAAAGGCAAGAAATGATTTTTTGCAGTTGCTTTCATGGGGAGGGAGTGGGGGCTGAAGACATGTACTCATAACCACCCACGACAATGTTTTTGTCCCATCAGGCATTGGGAGCTTAACCCAGAATTCCAATGGGTGGCAGAGACTGGGGGAATGTGGGATAGCTACCCACAGTGCAATGCTCCGAAAGTCAATGCTAGCCTCGGTACTGTGGATGCACTCTGCTGACTTAATGGTATGAATGGTCTATAGTGGAGATGCACACAATCAACTGTATTTCTAAAAAATCGACCTATTAAATTGACCTAATTTCGTAGCGTAGACATACTCTAAGATTCTATATTCTAAGAGTAAGATTTATGGAGGGGGAAGGGCAGAATTCGAGCCTAAGAGAAGTGTGAATGACTTCATGCATCTCAATAGGATTGTTAACTCTGAAGCCCAATAATACCAGTTCAAATCTTGACACAGTAGATCACATTTAGATAAACATCTAGCTATTCTGCATATGTGTGTTCTCCCTGTGTGCTGTCCCAGCTCTGGGCAGACAGTTGGAATAGCAGACCTTGAGCAAACCGCCCAGTGACCACAAGACCTGTTAAGGTATGAAGGCACCAGGCCGGATTTATTGTTCACGAAGCACAGTACTAGTATCTCGCAGACTCTGCAAGGATAAGTAACTCACTTCCTCGGCAGCCAGCCAAGCAACAGGGGCTGGCTGGCTGGAATTATCACACACAGCTGGCTGGGCTAGGGATAGGATAACCAGACAGCAGGTGTAAAAAATCAGGACAGGGGGTTGGGGTAGGGTGACCAGATGTCCCACTTTTATAGGGACAGTCCCAATTTTTGGATCTCTTTTTAATATAGGCTCCTATTACCCCCCACCTCCTGTCCTGATTTTTCACACTTGCTGTCTGGTCATCCTAGACAAGGAGCAATTGGTGCCTATATAAGACTAAGCCTCAAATATCAGGACTGACCCTATAAAATCAGGACATCTGGTCACCCTAGCTGGGGATAGCATCTCTCCTCCAGGCTGGCAGCAATCCATCTCATCCAGTGGGAGCTGCACAGGGCAGGATGAGCTGCTGTGGTTCCATGGGTGCCTCGTACCTGAGATCAGATGCTGTGCTAACTTCATCATAGTCTGTGGTGCTGGCAGTGGTGCCCAGTGGCGTGTGATCAGACCTGAGGGTTTGCTGCTGCTGCTGCTGCTGCTGACACTCAGCACTCCAAGAGGTGGATTTTGGAGTCCTTCAGCTTTCTACCTATCTCCTTCTCTACTGCAACTGTTGGACCAGCAGGCTAGGGGGGAGCCAAGCATGGAAGGAGTACTGTATTGCCATTTAAATTGTAATTTAACAACTTTGTTTGCCAAAAATGCTTGCTAACAATCCTGAATCCAATTTCAATATTTTTTAAAAAAAAAACATCTTGGCCAGAAACAGAAAATTAAGTTGTTGACAACTATTTATGACAAGTTTGGTTCAGGACAGAGCGTGGGCCAGTTTTCATCAGAGAAACAAAAAATGTTGACTGTCTTTCCTATAGCCCTGTTACTGCTAAATAGAGCCCCCAAAAAACAGTAGTATGCTCATCTCCTTACTAATGTGTAGAGTGACCATATGTTGTACTAAGATTCTCTCGCTTTTTTTCCCGGTGAGTCAGTATAGCTTTTGCCAGCTCAGAGGTTGGGCAGCCAATGTCTTACGTTTTCACAATGTTTTGTCCAACTTTCATAAAGTAAATGCATGGTTAACATGAGTTAAAAAGGCCAAGGACACTTCTTTGTGAAGAATCTGTGCAGCAGATCATGCTAGAGCTGTTAAAAATGTCAGTTTTTCATGGAATTTTGGAGCAGTGATTTATCATGTATATCTGGCAGTGCCCAAAATGTGCTGCTTTTGCTAACATCTTTCTAAACAAAAATAAGGCACAATACGACTTCTGCAACATTTCTGGGCTACCTTAATCTAGATGAGATAATTCTGTGCAGATTTCATTTTGGTCGCTTTGTGCTTTACCTAGGAATAAAACTAGGGTTATATTTTCCTGCCGCTTGGAAACCCAACTTATTAACCTGGATAATGCCATTAATCTATTTACAGTATAAAGTTGATATAGAGTTGTAACTAACATTAAGACTGATGCCCACTATACATTTATAACTAAGAAGTGGCTTTGTAAAAATGACATGAGTTTCCAACTCTATTGTGTCTCAGTCAGGATGGAGCACCTTGTGAGGTGTCTTCACACTATCTCAAGGTCACAGACTCACAGCTATCCTGTATTAGTTATTTTAAATAATATTTCTGATAATCTGACAATAATTTAAACAGCTATTTCTTTAAAAAACACCCTTACAAGTTATGTTGTATCTAAAACAACTTTCCAGGTCACAAAAACGAAAACGGAAAGATGAAATAGGATTTGCTGTACAAGCACAGAGGGTTCTAGACTTAAGTTTGTACAACATGAAAACAATGAAGTTGATCAAGATCATCAAGTAACTGCCAAAGAAAATTTTTATGCAGATAAAGCTCAAGAAATGCAACAACACACAGAACAATCATTTGAAACAGATGCATACACAAAATAAAAAATTACAACAGTTGAAACTGTACTAGCATGGGATATAGATGACATTGGCACATGGCACAATCTTTAAACAACGAATTCCATGCCATTATACTTGAGAAAGGCCCTGTGAGAATAAATGGTCTTGACTATCCTAATGACATTAGAGGTAGGAAATTCACAGAAAAAAATTACTACAAAAGACTTTATAACAGTGAAATTGTCAGCAGATGGTAGCTTGTGTACTCTAAATGCAAGGATGCTGTATTTTGTTTCCCATGCAAGATTTTCAATAGTTGAAATTTTAAGATAGCAACCATGGAAATTAATGATTGGAAAAATCTTAGTCACATATTACTGAAACATGAAAAGGCACAACACCACATTGAAAGTATGTACAAATGGTGTGAGCTGAGTGTAAGGTTAAAAAATTAGACAACTCTTGATGCCCAAAATCAAAGATTGCTGGAGTCAGAGAAACAGCATTGGCATCGTGTTCTTGAACATCTATTATCTATTGTTGAATATCTATCAACAAACAATCTTGCTTTTAGAGGAAGCATTAAGAAATTATTCCTGCCCAAAAATGGCAGTTTTGGGACCTTGTATAACTACTGGGAAAATGTGACACAGTGATGAGTGAACATCTCCAAAGAATAACTGAAAATGAAATACATGATCAGTATTTGGGATCAAGAATTCAAAATGAACTGATCATGCTAATGAGTGATAAAGTGAGAAGCAAAATTGTTTCATTGGTTACTTTGGCAAAATATTTTGCCATAATTCTAGATTGCAATCCAGACATAAGTAATGAAGAGCAGATATCATTAGTAGTGAGGTTTCTCGATATTAGTGATTCAGCACAGATTACAGTTAAGGAATCGTTTATCTCATTTTTAGAAGTACAGGACACTACAGATTTTGGACTTCTTCAAGCTCTCCTTGATGAAATAAAACGAATGAGATTGTCCGCAATGAACATTAGAGGACAAGGCTATGATAATGGTGTCAATATGAGAGGATGCATTTCTGGCAGGCAAGCTATATTGCTGGCAGAAAATCCACAAGTCTTTTTTGTTCCATGTGCATGCCACAGCCTTAATTTGATTTTGCATGATATGGCCAAGTCTTCTGTAGAAGCTATATCTTTTTTTGGTTTGCTGCAACACATTTATGTGCTCTTTTCAGCTTCTACTCAACGATGGCAAATATTCAAAGCACATGTCAATGGTATTACCATTAAGCCTCTATCAGAGACATGCTCGGAAAGCAGAGTAGAAAGTGCAAAAACATTAAGATATCAATCTGAGGGAGTTTACGAAGCACTGGTTGCTATTTTGGAAGAAGCCAGAGATCCAAAAGCTAAAAGTGAAGCACAGTCATTGGTCTCTGAAATATCTAGCTTCAAGTTTCTAACATCTGTCGTAATCTGGTATGACATTCTTCTTAAAATCTCAAGTGTAAGCAAAATAATGCAGAGTCCAATGATGCAGCCTGATTCAACACTTACCTTACTAAACAACACACGAGACTTTTTAGTGAAATACAGAGAATATGGATTCAAAGAAGCACAGGTTACAGCAAGAGAGCTTGCATGGACACTCGGTGTAGAACCAAAATTTCCATGTTCAAATGTGACACGAGTTTCAAAGAAAAAATGGCAAGCGGAATATGAAGGAGCAGATGAGCCCATAGATGATCCAGAAAAGAAATTTGAGGTTGAATTTTTTAATGTTGTGATGGATAAAGCAATATCTGCCTTTGAGGAAAGGTTTAATACCTTACCAGTACACCATGAACAGTTTGGATTTTTGTATGACATAACTAAATTCAACGAAATAGGAAAACAAGAGCAGTTAATGACAAAGTGCAATGACCTAGAGAGCCTCCTGAATCATGGTGATAGTTTTCATTTAAATGGACTTGAGCTGTACAAAGAATTGAGTATATTGTCATCAGTGTTGCCACATGCAAAATCGATGATGGACATTGTACAGTTTATTCATACCAGCAAACTTATTGACATATATCCTAATGTGTACATTGCCACTCGTATTCTACTGACAATTCCTGTAACAGTAGCATCAGGAGAATGGAGTTTCTCAAAACTAAAGCTCGTTAAAAACTATCTCCGTTCTACAAAGAGTCAGGAATGCTTGAATGGTCTGGTTATTCTTGCAATCGAACAAGACATCACTTTGTCTTTGTCGTACGATGACATTATTACTGATTTTGCTGCCAAAAAAGCCAGAAAGATTGCTTTTAATTAAAAATAAATCCTTGTTTCAATACCTCTTCATAGAAATTTCCAATAAAATGTTGACAAATTACAAAAATAATATTTGCATCATTCTGTCAATAAATCAGATTTTTTTCTATAGAGCTACTTCTTTAGTACTAGTCCACCAGCATTATAGTGTGCTTAATTAAGTTAAACTGTTTTTAATAAAGTGCATGTGGCAAGTTTTCCAATACTGTAAGCTTATGTTTGTGTTGCTAAGAGCAAGTCAGGTATAGGAGCACCAGTTTAATAATCCCGCCTAGGGCACCATAAATCCTAAGGACGGCCCTGATTTACTAAGACATGTATGCCAGTGACAATGGACACAGCTTAGTCAGTGGCGGGACTTTCCACTGCCCCACAGGCTAGCCAGAGACACGCCTTCTGAGATTCCATTTTAGATATTAATATAAACAGGTTTCATATTGCCCCTTTGATGTGGTTAGTTGACACCCTCTCTGAAGTTGCTGGTTACCACCACCACCTTATACATTTCTATTCATCACACTGTCATCCTAACCTTATTTTTAGAAGGTGTCAGTCTGTTCCTGTTATTTTGGGGGGATGTTTTTGTACCATCCTTGATATTGGGATGTTCTGGTACTACTCTTCTGGAGTGTGTTTGTGTGAGTACTTTGTGCCTAGCACCTCTTAGGAATGTGTGTTTTTGCAATGTCAGCCCTGTTTTGGCCAGATTCTGTGAACTTACAAGCAGGCAGAGCCTGATATTTTCTCACAGACTGACTTTTGCTAACTTTGCTTTATATCAGCAAAGCTTGTCCACTACTTTAGCTCAGGCCTCATACTAGCCCTCTAATACAGGAGCTTATATTTTAGGCTTTCTTTCTACTACACTGCCAACAATAATTAAAAGGCTGGGTCTCACTTTGAGGAGTTCTGAGCACCTCCATTTCAGTTGAAGGCAATGGGAACTGTGGGTGCTCAGCACCTTTGACTATCAGGCACTTTATTTTTTACATAGAGTTCACAATATATTTGTGTTGAGAGGTTTTCTGAATTTATGCATTTTCCGATTACCAAGCAATGCAAAATGGGCAGAGTTTTCTTTTAAAATATGGGACATATTGGCACATCAGATTAGGTGAGGGATTGTTATTTACTTCACATTTTCTATTTACCTAAATGAATATGGAGAGAGACTCTGTTGGTCTGAGCCCAGATTGAGACCTTACAGTATTGCTAGGACCATTGTCCCTACATGTTTTTCCCCCCACCACACACACACAAAGTTACAACTGTCCCAGGCTCAAGGCTTTTTGAAGTACACATTCAATCTGTCTGTGTATAATAAGGTTAGGATGTCTGCAGCTGAAAGCTCCAAGAAGCTTTAATAATGACCAGAGGAATTTCTATGGAGGTCATTGAAAGGACTCATGCAATCGTTATAAGCACATTGCACGTACATTGTTGGCACTAGAGAAATAGTATGTTGCAGAGTATGTTGCAGAGGTTATAACAGTCACAGAAAGACTTGTAGGACTTGCAAATACTCCATTGTAAGGTCTCCTTTGGTGTTTGTGACTACTGCAGAGATTCCTGTGGAGCTTTCAAATTCCTCAGGCCTGTGGAAGATTCCCATTACTGCAGGTATTTCTAGAGCTTGCAGCTCCCATAGAGACTTGCGCATCCCCTCATATAGATACTACTACAGAGCTCATGACTGTATAAGGGATTCCTGTGGAGCTTAAAATGTTTATGTTCTGGAGACTACTTTACAGCCACCATAGCAGACTTTTTATTACATTTCCAACATCCACATGCTCCCATTATAACTTCCATACTCAACATACTACCTACATACTACTCAACATAGCTGTTAGAACCCTCCAAAGATGAGCATTCCACAACCTCCCTAGGTAACCTGTTCCAGAGCTTCTCTATCCTTATAGTTAGAAAGATTTTCCTAATATCTAATCTAAATGTCTGTTGTTGCAAGCTAAAATTATTACTGTGCAGCAAGAGAGGTTTAGGTTGGGTATTAGGAAAAACGTCCTAACTGTAAGAACAGTTAAGCATTGGAACAGGTTACCTAGGGGGGCTGTGGAATCCCCATCACTGTAGGTTTTTAAGAACAGGTTAGACAAACAGCTGTCAGGGATGGTCTAGGGGTATATTTAATCCTTTCTTAACACAGTGAGATGGACTAGATGACCTCATGAAGTCCCTTCCAGCCCTATCTAGCTATGATTCTATGACAGTAAAGTATAAATAATATTCTCCCTTCGTAGAAGCCATCTGCTTGGTCACAGAACTTTTTCTATTATACCATTACTTTTATGAATCACCAAACTGACATCTCATCTTCTGTGTTCTATAAACAGATCAAAAACCTCCCTCCCCTATCCCACAGTAGTAAAGAGGTTACAATATTTTCTCATCTCAGCGTCAACATACTAGTGCCAAACATCTGCCAGTGCCTAGTACTTCACTGTCATAAGCTACACAATCAAATCACAAAGTCAAGATATCAGAAACAAAACAAAGTCAACTGTACTAGACAACCATCTCTAGGCAGAACACAAATACTGCAATACTTGTTTGTTATATCAATTCTCTATTGTGTTTATGGAGAGGAATTGAGCATGAATATGAAAATATTTAAGTTCATTAACTCAGTTAAATATTAATTATTGTTTTCTCCCTTCTGATGTGCATGCGAGGCTCAGACATTTACACAAAACCAAATAGGCAATGGTCCCATCTACTGACCAACTAATGCCCACAGAGCACACAGTACCTCATTTACTAAAACACATTAGATAGGTTCTATCTTCATAAATATTGGGAATCTGTTTATATCTGTGAAGCTCTTTGAAGATAACTTAATTTAGATAAGCCCTACATATTGTTAATTCCATTTGATATGCAAATCAAATCTATGAAGAAGAAGAAATTGATGCAATTTATTGTTCAGTGTCTCTTAAAGGAGACTACTTCATAACGTGTATGCTACACTATTTTGTGTCAGTGATGCTCTACCACCTTTAATTTTCTCAAGGGGTTGTGATACTGTCGATAATCACAAGATTTGAAAGATTAAAAACATTTTAAAATAATTATAAGCTAATCAGGGTAGGGATTGTGTCATGTGACATGTCTGAAAAAGCCCAGCACAATGGCACCCTGATCCTACTAGCGGCTTTTACTGCTACCTTAATGTAAATAAAGAAAGAAAGAAAGAATAAAACCAAACACAAGCACATTATTAACTCTCTTGCACAAAGCTGTTAGCCAAAACCCACTAATACCAGAGAAAAGACTTGCATTGACTTCAACAGACTTAGGATCAAGGCCTCAAAAGGGCAAGAGGAACTCAGATGAATGGTATTTTACTAAGGGCTTGAGCTAAAGCCAAAAAAGTCAACGGGACCCCTTTCCGTTGACTTCAGTGGGCTTTGGATCAGGCCTTAATGGTATAACAATCACCATTAAAAAGTCAACATTTGCCAATAATTAGCACACAATCTAAGATCTCTTATTCAGTTAAGGGAAATAGTTTTCATTTGCAACCACTGTCGTGACTATAGGTAAATGGAAGCCAAAAACTAGATCAAATTACGCTAATGCATATTTTATGTTTATTTCTAAAAACAGTCATTAAATGGCCATGCCTTTATTTTCCTGTATTTAAAATTATAATAGACCATTTTTATGATATATTATTTTGTATTTTTCATAATGCTGCATTGCAAAATGCTTTACAGAATTAAATAATGCAAGAGAATGGAAAGTAAAATGTTTTTAAAGGAACACATATTAAGAAGCTTTTCTTTAATTACAGTCATATCAAAATGTTTAAGAGGAGTTCAGCTGAATGGTTTATACATGTCACATAGTCAGGAAGCCCTGCTAGCTTCCAGTTTAAACTTAATAAAGGCATGAGTCAGAGCTTGGAATTTAGGGCCCGATCCAATTAGGGATTTCAAGGAGCATTCAAACCAGTGCTTAAGATCCAGGTCTTCAGAAGATGTACAGGAGATTACACAAGCAACCAAGTGATAGTTAAAAAGGACTTCAAGAAGGCAGTTGTTTCAGGAGTAGTTGTAACCCAAGCTGGGAGTTTTCTGTTCATTCCCTAGACCAGGGGTCCCCAACGTGGTGCCTATGGGCACCTCCTGGCCAGCGGTCAAGCATCTGTCGAAATGCCGCCGAAATTCAGCAGCATTTTGGTGGCAATGCCTCTCGATGATGCTGCTTGGTGCTGACAAGCATCATCAAGAGGTGTTGCCACCAAAATTAGGTGGCATTTTGGGAGCGATGCCTCTCAATGACGTTTGCTGACTGAAGGACTGTTCTTTTGTTGCTGAACTAGGTGCTTATAATGCCTTATTTTTCTGGAGGCCTTTATATCAAGGCTGATTCTTGTTTATGTAATATAGCCGGGGCGGCTTTAGGTATTTTGCCGCCCCAAGCACGGCAGGCAGGCTGCCTTCAGCGGCTTGCCTGCAGGAGGTCCCCGGTCCCGCGGATTCAGCGGCACGCCTGGAAGAGGTCCGCCAAAGCTGCAGGACCAGCTGACTCTCCACAGGCATGCCACCTAAGGCAACCTGCCTGCCACCCTCGCAGCGACCAGCAGAACGCCCCCCGTGGCTTGCACCCCAAGCACGCGTTTGGCGTGCTGGTGCCTGGAGCCGCCCCCGAATATAGCCATGTAAATTCTAGGGTTCAAAAGGAAATTATAGCAACTAGTTTATAGTGAGGAAAATATTGTTTAAAGTACTGTAATATTTTAGAAGAAAGTCTATGCACATTGAAGGCTGGTAAAAAGACATCTTCTTAAAGATGTTAACAGGGAGATCTTTTCAACAACAGTCCTGCCTCAACTTTTCTCTGTGAACAAACACCCACTTAAATCTAGTCCTTCAGTCATTAGGAGTTTTGTGTTTGTAGGAACTGCAGTACTGAACCCTTCTTCAGTTCACTTGTTTATCAGAAACCTGGGAAACAATGCAATGTAGTAAAAGAAAGACATAGTAGGAACATGAACTAGACATTTTTATTCCAATCTGTCACCCTTACTCACATCAAGTAGTACTCACTCTCATAAGTACCACTCAACATGAGTAAGAGTGGTTGTAGTGGATACAAACTGGGTAGTATAACCATTACATAGTTGGTGAGCCCAAGTGGCACTCACTGTCTCACTGCATGTCAGACACCACCAAAACCCAGAGGAAGCAGCAGTGCTTATTTATTATAGCTATGCCTGGCGTATTGAGTACAGTTCGTCAGGGGTGAAAGTAATTTGCAGGACTTACCGGTACTGCCGAAGTTCCTGCAGGGGGCATGGCCCCATGCGGAAGAAGCGTGGCCTCATCTAGAAGAGGCATGGCCTCTCAAGATTTAAAGGCCCTGGAGCACCAGCTGTGGCTGGGAGACCCAGGGCCTTTAAATCAACCAGGGGCTCCCAGCTGAAGAGGTGGCTGAGAGCCCTCAGGGGCAAATTAAAGGGCCCGGGACTCCAGCCGCAGGTGGGAACTCTGAGCTTTGCAGGGCTGGGGCAGGGATTTAAAGGGCCCAGAGCTCCTGCCACTGAGGGGAGCCCGAGCCCTTTAAATCCTGGCCCCAGCCCGGCCGCCAGAGCCACAGCCGGGATTCAAAGGGCTCTGGGCTGCCCGCAACCGCAGGGAGCTTTAAGCCCTTTAAATCCCAGCTGCAGCTGGGATTCAAAGGGCTCTGGGCTGCCCGCAGCCACAGGGAGCTTTAAGCCCTTTAAATCCCAGCCCCTGCCTGGCCGCCACAGCCGCAGCTGGGATTCAAAGGGCTCTGGGCTGCCTGCAGCTGCGGGGAGCTTTAAGCCCTTTAAATCGCAGCCACTGCCTGGCTGCCGGAGCCGAGGCCAGGATTTAAAGGGCTCTGGGCTGCCCGCAGCCACAGGGAGCGCTGAGCCCTTTAAACCCCCCGCTGGGGCCGGGATTCAAAGGGCTCTGGGCTGCCCGCAGCCGTGGGGAGCTTTGAGACCATTAAATCCCAGCCCCTGCCCGGCGGCCAGAGCTGCGGCAGGGATTGAAAGGGCTCGGGGCTGCCCACAGCCATGGGCAGCCCAGAGCCCTTTCAATCCCCGCCGTGGAAGCTGGTGCGGTCCAGCACGGTGTACTGGCTCTTGCCGGTACACTGGACCGGACCAGACCGGACCAGCTTATTTTCACTTCTGCAGTTTGTGAACATGTTTATTTGGACAGCTTTTATGCCTTTGTGGGTCCCTACCTAGTCTCTATGTTATGTAAAAAGCAAAAGACACAACAGTGGCAGTACTGGGCCCACCCGAATTTCCTTACAAAGTCATAGAACTAACAATTGCTGTAACTGAAACAATTATTATTCATTGCATCCAACCCCACTGAAGTCAATGAGAATCTTCAGACCCTAAATATTGAGGTTAAAATTATGCTGGTATATACTGTATCCTGTAATAAACAGCTAGAAACCCTTTCCTAGATTGAAGAAACAAAACAAAGTACATTTTTCAACAACAAACAATAAATACTGACCATATACCCGTACAGACTGAACACTTCACATGTGGCAGAAGCAAAGCTGTATACCATGTATATTGTACTCCTCATATGGGTTATGGGATTCAC
This sequence comes from Chelonoidis abingdonii, assembly GCF_003597395.2. Lineage (NCBI taxonomy): Eukaryota > Metazoa > Chordata > Testudines > Testudinidae > Chelonoidis > Chelonoidis abingdonii. The sequence continues at coordinate 134,858,024 of NC_133770.1, forward strand.
CAGTGTTGACAAAGTTCATAGCTGAGCTGTTAGACAGATCTTCAACAACAGCAACTGCTGAAATGTCTCTGCAAACATACAGTGATACTGAGACCATGGCAGTTTTGCATGGATCCAGAGCACTGATGGCATCAAAGTGAATTCAGTCAACAATAAGTGGGGGGACAGGATCTTACATTATTTCCAATAGTAATTACAGTACAAAGGTTTTGCTCATAAATGACCCAAACAAACAAAAAACTGAATCTTTAGTGCTTTTTCCAGCTGAAGTTCCCTCAGATATCTCATTTTCGTGTGTGTGTGTGTGTGTTGGTCCCATAGAGAATGACAAGGGAATATAGCTTTCTTCAGTAAATTATCTATCTGGATGGATAATTGATCAATGGTTTCCAAGACTCTTTATTACACAAACAAAAGTTTGTGTTCCAGATTTCTTGCCCTAGAAACCCGGTTTTCATAAATGGAGATTATTGAATCAGCTTCTTGTCTGCTTCATTACATTCTGATGACTCTGCATTGCTAGAATTTTCAATTTGAAGGAAAATATTTCGATAGAGCAGTGCCCAGGGGATATTTATGCTACATTTGCAGCATTTAGAGTATTTATAGAACTCTCAGAACGGGCAGTGATTCAAAATACTGTACAAACATTCCATTTACAACATTCCATCTGACAGAGCTATATTTTCACTTTTCCACTCTTTTCTGGCACTCTTAGTGTTAAGTTTGTCATAAAATAATGGTTGCAGACTTCTCTGATGTCCTCCTGGTAGGAGCCTATACTGCTTGATTGGATGACCACGAGTTTCACATGTACCACTGTGGAACTCTGTACCATGAAGCAGCATCCTCCTGAAACCCCCATATTCACCCCAGTATATAATTATGATATATTTCATACAAAGCATTCCATGTGAGATATCATATAAAAGGTCATGATCTGCTGAAACCTACTGTTCTGTCCAAATATGTATACCATTAGTGTGTATTAAGTTATGAGATTTTGTTGTATGATTGTTACTGAAATATGTTGTAAGTTTGGAAGTCATAGAACCATAGAAGATTAAGTTGGAAGAGACCTCAGGAGGTCATCTAGTCCAGCCCCCTGCTCAAAGCAGGACCAACACCAACTAAATCATCCTAGCCACGGCTTTGTCAAGCTGGGCCATAAAAACCTCTAAGGATGGAGATTCCACCACCTCTCTAGGCAATCCATTCCAGTGCTTCACCACCCTCATAGTGAAATAGTTTTTCCTAATATCCAACCTAGACCTCCCCTACTGCAACTTGAGACCATTAGTCCTTGTTCTGCCACCTGCCACCCATAGGCGCCCACTTTCCCTCTGCCCGGTGGGTGCTCGATACCGCCCCCCACCCCTGGCCCCGCTCCCGCTCCTGCCCCACTCTCACCCAGCCCCCATTCCACCCCCTTCTCCCAAGTCCCCGCTCCTGCCCCACCTCCTCCCCTGAGTGTGCCACAACCCCACTCCTCCCTCTCCCTCCCAGAAAGTCCTAGGCGATGCCAAACAGCTGTTAGGAGGTCGGGCTCCAGGAAGCACTGGGAGGAAGAGGGAGGAGTGGGAATGCAGCATGCTGAGGGGGAAGGAGGCAAGGAGGGGAGAGCTTGGCTGCCAGTGGGTGCAGAGCACCCGCTAATTTTTCCCCATGGGTGCTCCAACTTCCCCCCCTGGAAGGGAGGTTATCTGGGAAAAATCTTATTTAACATTTTCATTAATGACCTTGGCTCCAAAAGTGGGAAAGTGTTAATAAAATTTGCAGATGACAGAAAGTTGGAAGGTATTGCCAATATGGAGGAGGACCAGAACATGATGCCAAGAAAGATCTGGACAACCTTGAAAACTGGAGTAATAGAAATTGGATGACATTTAATAGTGCAAAATGCAAGGTCATACATTTGGAGACTAACAACAAGAAATTTTGCTATAAGCTGAGGATTTATCAGTTGAAAGCAACACAGGAGGAGAAAGACCTGTGTGTTTTGGTTGATCACAGGATGACTGTGACCTGCCAATGTGATGTGGCCATGAAAAAGGCTAATATAATCCTAGGATGCATCAGGCAAGGTATTTCTAGTAGGGATAGGGAAATGTTAGTACCATTATACTAGGCATTGGTGAGACCTCATCTTGAATACTGTGTGAAATTCTGGTCCCTCATGTTTAAGAAAAGATTAATTAAAAATGGAACAGGTGCATAGAAGGATTACTAGGATGATCAGAGTAAGGGAAAATCACCTTATGAGAGGAGACTCAAGAAGCTTGGCTTGTTTAGCCTAATAAAATGAAGGCAGAGGGGCGATACGGTTGCCCTCTATAAATCTATCAGAGGGACAAATACGAGGAAGAGAGAAGAGTTATTCAAGTTAAGCATCAGTGCTAGCACATTAAAAAATGGATACAATCTGGCCATCAACAAGTTTATGCTTGAAACTAAACAAAGATTTCTAACCATCAGAGGAGTGAAGTTTTGGAACAGCCTTCCAAGGGAAGCAATGGGGGCAAAAAGCCTAACTGGTTTCAAGACTAATCTTGGTAAGTTTATGGAGGGGATGGTATGATGAAATTGCCTATAATGGCATGTGGTTCATCTGCAACTGCTAATAGCAAATATCTTCAACAGCCTGAGATGGAACACTAGATGGGGAGGGCTCTGAGTTACTACAGAGAATCCTTTCCCAGGTATCTGGTTGGCAGGTCTTGCCGACACGCTCAAGGTCCAACTGATCACCCTGCTGGGGTCAGAAAGGACTTTTCCCTTGGGTGAGATTGGCAGAGACCCTGAGGGTTTTTCTCCTTCCTCTGCAGCAAGGGTCATGGGTCACTTGCAGGTTTAGAGTAAATGGTAGAATCTCTGTAACTTGAAGTCTTTAAATCATGATTTGAGGACTTCAGTAACTCAGCCAGAGGTTATGGGTCTGTTACAGGGTGGGTGAGGTTCTGTGGACTGCAATGTGCAGAAGGCCAGATCAGATTATGATGATGATTCCTTCTGGCCTTAAAGTCTATGAGTACTGTGCCTGATGCCCACCCAAATACCAGGCCTTGAGTTGCTGGAGTGTCTGATTGTACCATTGTGTTGCTTCAGCAGATCTAGAAATGGTCAGAAGTTGATAGGCAGATATGTTGTAATCTTCAGGAGGTCTGAGAGCCAGAACTGTCTTGGCCAGTGGGGTGAGCTGAGGATGTTTCACAGGAGTTGTGGTATTAGTGAGATGAAGGGAAGGCATATCTGAGATGGTCCGTCCACAGTAGCTTCAGGGCATGACCCTTTCAGCTGCCACCCAGAGCAGTAGAGGAGCAGTAGAGGAAGAGTTTCTTGTTTGCCTTAGAGGAAAAGAGATACCCAGATGGTGCGACCCACTGGGTGAAGATCTCATTCAAAATGGAATTGTGAATCTCCCATTTATGCCCTGTGAAAAAATGTCTACTGAGACCATGTGCTAGGGAGTTCTGTTGTGCCAGGTAGATAAACTGCTGAGCGAGTAATGTGGCTTCTGATACATGAGTTCCAGAGACTGACTGTCTCTACACACAAGGGGAAGAATCTTCCCACCCACCCCCCCATTTGCTTACATAGAAGACAATTTTTATATTGTCTGAAAAAACCTGGATATGTACAGATTAGCTGAGTGGAAAGAATGTGTTGCAGGTTCAAAGAACCGCCCTTAATTCCAGTAAGATGATGTGCCTCTTGGCCTCCCAAGAGATCCTTGTACTTTGTACAGTGTAATTGTCCATATGTCATCTCCAATGAGTCACTTCAGGCATGGGTATGAGGAAAGAAACTCCCATCTGAACTTTCTTTGGGTTTCTCCACCAGGCAAGAGAGGCCATAACTTTGGCTGGAATTGTTACTCTGGCACCGATGTTGTCTTTGTCTGGTAAGTAGATGGACTGAAGCCAGGTCTGTAGGCAGACGAGATGAAGCCTGTCAAATGATGTAGTGGGTGCATGAAGCCACATGGCCTAAGAGGTAAAGACATATCCTGATTCTAGTCTGAGGGTGGCCTGTTTTATCAAATCACCCATGGCATAGAATCTCTCCCTCAGGACATAGTCTCAAGTCCAGGGTTGCTCCTATGAAATCCATGGACCTCAAAGTGGACTTTTCATGGTTGAAACAGATTCCCAGGAAACATAGTAGATGGAGTAGGAATAGGGTTGCCAATTGGACTTCCCTGCTGGATCTGCCTGTCGGGGGCCAGTTGTCAATATATGGAAAGACAGTAAAGCCATTTCTTCTCATCCAAGCCACTATCACTGAAAGGACTTTTGTAAAGAGTCTGGGGGCTGAAGCAAGTCCAAGTGGGGAGGACCCTGAATTGGTAGTGGTCTTGCCCAGTGTGGGACCCGAGGAACCTTCTGTGGGATGTGTGAATGTCTATTCAAAATTAAGCATCTTTCATGTTGAGAGCCACAAACCGTGTGCCCTCTTCTAGGTAGTGGATTATTAATGCTGATGTGACCATGAAGAATTTTTTTTAGATGAATGCATTTAGTTGTCATAGATCAAAAATTGGTATCAATACCCCAGCCTTCTTGGGGACCATGAATTATGGGGAGCAGAATGCCTTCCCTTGATGTTGGGATGGTACCAGTTTTATGTCCCCTTTCTGAAGGAGAGGATTCACTTCTTGGTGAGGAGTCTTCTCATGAGAGTCGTCCCTGAGAAGGGCCCAAGGAGATTTGTGGTGTGGAGGTGAGATAAACTAGACTGGCTAGCCAGAGTGGATGATCTCTTCTAGGATATGTTTGTCTGCTGTTGACCTCCAGTTGTGTGCAAAGTGGGTAAGGCCGCTACCCAAGGTTCAGAGGGCAATAAGGCATGGCATCAATATTGGTACATCCTCCTTGAGCATGCCATCAAAAAAAGCCCCTTGGATGGTAGATAGGGTTGGACAGCAGTTGTAGAACTGGTGGAACAAAGTCCTTTGAACCCTTTGTCATTTATGGGGGGTTCATAAGGGCACTGATAGTAAAATATCGAGGGGGAGGTCCAGACCTATAGGTTTGCTTATGATGTTTCTTCTTCAGGGCTAGGGTGTAAAATGTCCATGGATCGGGGATTGTTCTAGAATTTTTTAAGAGAATTTAGAAACTTGTCTATCTATTCATCAAAAGGAACATCTTCAATGGTATTCTGGACCTCCCTGAAGTTTGCAGCCATAATTCATGTCTCATGACTACAGCTGTGGTAATGGCTCTAGATGCATGTCTCATGACTACAGCTGTGGTAATGGCTCTAGATGCACTATCAGCTGTGTCTACTTCTGTTTAAAGTGATGTCTTAGTCACCTGCCTGCCTTCTTTAATGAAGGCTTGCAACTAGGCCTTGTCTTCCTGAGGAAGTTTGTCTTTGAAGTCTACAAATTTTGAATAATTCAGGAAATTATATTTTGTTAACAGCTCCTGGTAGATAGCAACTCTGAATTGGAGACTAGCTGATGAAAATATTTTCCTCCCAAGAGGCCAGAGCATTTAGTCCCTTTATTAGCTGCAGTAATCTTGGGGTGACTCTTCTGTAGCCACTTGCACCACAAAGGAGTTGCTGGATGAGTAAATAAAAACTCTGCCCCTTTAGCAAGCTTGAAATATCATTTTTCAACCCTTCTTAGGGTAGAGGCACAGGAGGCAGGGGTGTGCCACACAGATCTGGTGGGTTCCAGAATGGCTTGGTTGGCTGGAGGGGCCACCGTAGAAGGACTAGAAGGTTGAAAGATGTCCAATAGACCATGATGTGTCCTGGACATCCTGAAGAGGTTTCTGGAACTCAATTGCTACCCTCTATAACGGCTCCTGGGACTGCCTGTGGTCGTCGGGTGGGAAGAGAGATTGTGGAGCAATTACCTCAACAGATGAAGAGAATGACACATATGGTAGAACCAGTGGCTCTGTCTCAACTTCTTCCTTCTCAAACTCCAGTGGAGCCGGTTGTAATCGGCTGAGAGGAGGGTCAGTGTGATTCTTGCATGGATCCAGGATATCTGTTATATGGATCCCATGGGGCCCAATAAGGCCAAGAAGAAAAAGCACAGTGGGGAGTGGCCCCAAGGCATAGTGTACCAGCAGTCCCCTGGGTAGCCATATCCCAAATGGTTCTGTCTGGACTTGTTTCCTTCAGAGGGGAAGACTCATCTGGAGCCTCAGATTCGCCCAATGAAATAATAGGCTTCTGCTCTACCAGAGGTGCCATCAATGTTAGTGGGAGGATGCTCAAAGTTGTGGATGAATTGGAGAAGATCCTCTTCTCCTTGAGGTGGTCTCTTCAGCAGTAGAGATGTCTCTAAAGGAGGACTGGGCCAAATAGAAGAGGAGATTGTAGATATAACTACAAAAATATCCTTTGGTGAGCTAAAGCTTTCAGCCCTTCCTGGCATTTGGGGAATCTCTGAGGAAGGGACTTGCAGATCCAGGGAGTCCAATGATTCGGTTTTTGAAGGATCCCACATGGAGTATGTTGAAACTGTGGAATGGGGTCCCAATGTGGAGATCCCAGATGGAACCAGTGGGTACAAGTGTTTTGATTTGTGGACAGAGACAAGATCAGTGCCACTGGATTCTTCTTCTTCTTTGCTTTACTTTCTTAAACGAAAGGTTTATGTAGACCTAACTCCTTAGGACCTGTGTGTGAGGACTCACTTGACTTAGACTGAGATGGGGAGAGATCCTTTTTCTTAGAGGCTGATCCTGATGGGGGTCTGTCTTGTTGCCTATAGCAGTCATGTCCCCTATTGTCATCATAGGGTTTCTTAGGCTAAAGTGTTTTAGCTTCTATTCCATATGTTGTGCTTGGAGGGGTGCTGCTCGCAGTCTATGACCACTATACAGGGGGGTCTGCTTGGCCTAGATCCAAATGGGCTTCATGGCCTACTCCATGAGGTGCTTCTACAGATGGAGCCCTCATCCCTCACGAGTTCTGGGAGGGAAGGAGTGGCAGATGCTGCAGTTGGTCATGATGTGAGTCTCCCCGGTACAATAAAGGCAATGCTGGTGTTCATTGCCAATGAACAAGGAACGGGGCAGGAGACACAGTTCTTAAGCCCCAAGACTCTTGGCAAAGTCGCTCTCCACAGAGAGAAGCTCTCAGAGCTGGAAAGAACTAAGCTAACTATACCATCCCTAAAATCACTCAGTCTAAACTACTAAAAACTATTTACAACTTGTTTTACAAGTATTAAAGTAAAGGAAAATGAAAGCAGGCATAGAGATTCTGACTCAGGCCACAAGGAGGTAAGAAGGAACTGGGATGCATTGGTCTGCACTGCCCTTTATACCTTCAGTTTGGGCACAAGGAGAACAACTGCACATGTGCAGACCAACGGATAACTGCTTATTAAAAAAAAAATCTCTGTACTCAGGTGTGTGGACCACATGCATACCCACATGGGAAATACACATAGGGATCATCATTCAAAGAAGAACTTACTAATTATTGAAAAACATGAATCACACTGATCACTGAAATTGATCTGCTGACTATGTTCTGGGCAGGTAGAGCAGAGGAGAAGGGTCAGGAAATGTGGGTTGTATTCCTAACAATATCACAGACTCTGTTTGACTTGTCCAAGTATAAATGTGTTTCCATTTGTCTATGTCTCCCCACGTGGTACCATTGCATGTGTGTTGGACTTAGTGCTTAGGATAACAACTCACCTTAATTAAATGAAAGAGGGTGGTAACAAGGTATTTTCTGACAGACCCAGAGCCCACTGACCCTTCGGACATACTGCAAGGTCTATGTATTTTCCCAGCCTTTTTCTGAGGAGGATACATTGAGTATATGAATGCATGCAGAATGGAAAAGTAGAAATCTGGATGAGTCAGCTGGGCAGGCATGGGTATGTAGACTGTAAGCTTTGTGTGCAGGCACTGTCTCTCACTATGTGTTTGTACAGTGCCTAGGACATAGGGCCTTGTAGTTTATGTGTATTGGATTGTAGTCCTTTAAATAAAGGTGTGTCTTCTAGTGGTGCTTACTATGTTCTATCTCAGAAATGACCCAGACCTGAAGTATGTCATATGTAGGTAACTAGGCCTTGCATGTCAGTGTATAGTTAGTAAACAAAACATGGCTATGTGGAACCCAACTATGCCCTTGTGGTTTCTTCATATTATTGCTATTGTGTATAGATAAAAAGACACAACAAGCCCCATTCTTGGCTGGGGCCTCTAGATGCGACTGTTACTCAAATAATAATAAAGTTGTTGGTTAATGAGCTGGTTTAGATATGTTATTGTATCTAGAAGAATGGGTAGCTGCATTTAATATAATGAAATAGGTAAAAATACCTGCTTCTATCTTTTATTCAACTTTTGACTATTTTTTTTGTCAGTGATAAAAAGATAGATTTCCTTAAAAAACCTATTTCATTGTGGAGAAACTAAATGAATTCTTTGCATCAGTCTTCACGGCTGAGGATGTGTGAAAGATTCTCAAACTTTAGCTATTCTTTTTTGGTGACAAATCTGAGGAACTGTCTCAGATTGAGGTGTCATGGGAGGGGGTTTTGAAACAAATCAATAAATTAAACAATAATAAGACACCAGGACCACATGGTATTCACCCAAGAGTTCTGAAGGAACTCACATGTGCAATTGCAGAACTACTAACTGTGGTATGTAACCTACCATTCAAATCAGCTACTGTACCATATAATTGGAGGATAACTAATGTGATGCCAATTTTTTTTTAAAGGCTCTAGAGGCAATCCTGGCAAATACAGGGCGGTATGCCTAACTTCAGTACCAGGCAAATTGGTTGAAACTATAGTAAAGAACAGAATTATCAGACACATAGATGAACATGATTTGGGGGGAAGAGTCAACATGTTATTTAAAGGGAAATCATGCCTCTTCAGTCTACTAGAATTCTTTGAGGGGAGTCAACAAGTATGTGGAGAAGGGTGATATAGTATACTTAGATTTTCAGAAAGCCTTTCACAAGGTCCCTCACCAAAGGCTCTTACGCAAAGTAAGCTGTCATGGGATAAGTAACTTTCATAGATCAGTAACTTGTCAAAAGACAGGAAACAAAGGATAGGAATAAACTGTCAGTTTTCAGAATGGAGAGAGTAAATAGTGGTGTCCCCCAGGAGTCTGTACTGGGACCATGATTCTTTAAGATATTCATGAATGATCCAAAAAAAGGAGTAAACAGAGAGGTGGGAAAATTAGCAGATGATACAAAACTACTCAAGATAGTTAAGTCCAAAGCAGACTGTGAAGAGTTACCAGGGGATCTCACAAAACTGGGTAACTGGGCAACAAAATGGCAGATGAAATTCAATGTTGATAAATGCAAAGTAATGCACACTGGAAAACATAATCCCAACTATACATATAAAATGATGGGGTCTAAATTAACTGTTACCACTCAAGAAAGAGACCTTGGAGTCATTGCAAATAGTTCTCTGAAAATACCCACTCAATGTGCAGCGGCAGTCAAAAAAGCTAACAGAATATGGGAATCATTAGGAAAAGGATAGATAATAAGACAAAAAATATTGTATTGCCCCTATATAAATCCATGGTATGCCCACATCTTGAATACTGCATGCAAATTTGGTTGCCCTATCTCAAAAAAGATATATTGGAATTGGAAAAGGTACAGAAACAGGCAATAAAAATGATTAGGGGTATGGAACAGCTTCCATATGAGGAGAAATTAAGAAGACTGGGACTTTTCAGCTTGGAAAAGAGATGATTAAGGGAGATATGATAGAGGTCTATAAAATCATGACTGGTGTGGAGAAAGTAAATAAGGAGACAGGATACTGGGCTACATAGACCTTTGGTCTAAGCCACTATGGCCGTTTTTATGGTCTTATGTTTTCTGGCACTAATGCATATTCCAGTTAATTTGGTACCCTTGGGGTGGTGATTGGTTTGTCTCTTTAAGGCAAAACCACCACACACAGAGCAATCCTAGAGATCATAAAACAAATACATAAAACTTTCATTTTTGTGCAAAAGATAGTTCTTTGTATGCTATCAAGAAACAATATTATAAATGCTCTTTCTTTTCAACATTCAGGACTTCTGGATTACATTTATTACAAACGGATGTTTATTTTTAGCCATTTTCCCTGCATCTATCCCTTTACGCTAAAGTTGTTAGTTTCTGAAGGTCAGACAGAGTTCAGTACTATCAAGAAACTGTTAACTGCTGAACAGCTCTGTCAGACTCCTGTATTTAAGGAGACAGAATTGCATATTAAAAGAAAATGATTGTTCAGCTACCTTTTCATTAACAATTCGTCTAAAAAGAGACAGATTCAGCTGCATCTACTGAAGCTTGGAAGGAAAAAATTGAATGTCCTCCATAAGGATTATACCATACTTCAAGCACACGGTAAGCTACAAATATTGTGAAAAATCAGTTCTGAAGCAGTAAAGGGCTCTGTATTGTTTTGTCACCATTTAATTAAATGTCAATAAATAGTGCTTATTTTTTTAGATACAAGATTTGCCAATGATCTGAAGTCTCCTTCTGAATTATTGTAACAATTTTATTTTATCTTTCCAGCAAGGTAAACTGTTGTTATTTCTAAAGGACCTCTGCTAATGGCTGTTAAGAAAGTACAGGCTGTAAACTAGAGAACGGGATATTTATTCACATTAACAGCGCAGAATGAATACCAACATTGGGGGAATGCCTGAATAACGCCATTTGGGGTGGGGGGGGCAGATGGATAGGATGACCAGAATGGTTTAAATTGCCTAGATTCACGTCAAGCAAATAACAGAACCACTGCAATTGTGCAGTATTGATTCAGGGCCTGTGTCTGCTGCTAGTTTCATTACAGTCTGCTGTACATAGGTGACAGTTCAATAACTGCATATACCCTTCCACATCTTCAAATGCCATTCCTGTTGACCTCAGAACTGATAGGGTCCAGATTTCCAACAGATCCAAACCCAAGGAACTTTTTCAGACTTTCAATGCACTTACAGACAAGGCTGTTCCTCGGAGGGTGCCGGGCCCAGTACATAGGCGCTGAGTTTCTAATCTGCTCCCTCCTGGCTCTAACCAGGCCCCGCTCCCACTGCACCCCTTCCCCCAAGGCCCCACCCTGCCCTGAATCTTCCCACCTCCACCTCTTCCTGCCCCCACTTTGCCTCTTTCCTGCCCAGTGCCGCCCTCCCCAGCACGCTGTGCCCTCACTCCTCTCCCCTCTCCACCAGCACCTCCTGAGGCCATGAAACATCTGATCCACGGCAGGCGGTAGGTGCTGAGAGGAAGCGGGAGGCACTGATCGGCAGGGCCTGCCAGAGGGCAGAAAGGGGAGGTTCTGGTAGGGGGGCTCCTCCTTGCCCTCTCACCCACCTGCCACTCACCTCCCTCTTTGCCTCCTCATCCCGCTGACCCACCTGCCTCCCGCCTCACCTCCCGGCCCGTGGGAGCCCCCAAAGTGTGGGGTCCAGGACAGTCACCCCAACTTGCTGTACCCAAGGGACAGCTCTGCTTACAGAGCTAAATGAACTTCCAGTCTATGTTGGGAGGTGCAATATGGTACAAGGTGTACTATGCTTAGACCAGAGTTGTACAAATAATTGATTTTTTGGTTCATTGACACGTTTAAAAAATTGGGAGAGGGGGAAATTCATTTTTGGTCAAACTGAAAAAAACACCTTGATGAATTTAAAAGTTGAGAAAATGTTTTGTTTTGGGACAAAATATTTCATTCAACTTTAAGGGAAACATTTCATTTCAATTTATAGGGTTTTTTAAAAATAAATTTGAAGGAAATTTCAGAACAAAGAGTCATTTTGAACCAAAACATTAAAATGTTTTACTTAAAAACATGGCAAAACAAACACTTTGACTTTTTTTGAAGTTTTGCTTTGGTTCAATGCAAACAACTTGGAGAATGCACATGAATTCATGAAACATTTTGGTGTTGCCAAATCTGCATTCTTCACCTAAAAAAAGTCTCCTGGTATGCTGGAGACCACAGATTCTCAACTAGTATCCTCCTAGCTACTCTTTTTTTAAATACAGGTTTTGTTTCATGCTTCAGGAAGTAGAGCTCTTCTTGTTTTGCAAGTACCACAGGATCCCTGCCTCTAGAGGGTCAAAAAAATCAAAGAGTCTCAAAACATAGCTGAGAATAGTGGTTGAGGTAGCAACAGTCAAGAGACAGTCAACGGTCCTAGGTTGTTGCTAGCCTAGGCTACTAGTAAGGGCTGGGCTGCACCTCTGGGCTGTCCTAACCTGTTCAGCAAGTAATGAGCTGTCTGCTTTAGGCTGCTGAAGAGAGTGACAGATGGGGCACTGTTAATGCTTTGGTATACGGGCAGGACCTTGGGCTTCGGCTGGATGACAGAATAATAGTGTGTGATCCAGGAATAGGAAATTCATTAGGTAGAGAGGCAGGAATGGTCTGAATGCAATGAAACAGCTCCAAGAAACTTTGTGGGACTATATGGGCTTTGACAGGATTCCAGGAACTTTGTGAGATATTGTGGGATTCTGCAAATTATACCTAGTAACTTTGAATACTTTTTAAGATGTTCCCCATAGTTATATCATCTCTAGGCCATTCGCAGAGTATTCTGAAACCTCTTAAAATGAGATTTTTATTCTTTCTTTTTCTTTCTTTTTTTTAAAAAAATGAATTAATTAATTATTCTCATTGTGAAAGACCCAAACCAGTGAGGTACAGGAGCTTGGTCCTATTGGTATCCAGGAGGTGGGTGGGCAAAGCCCACCCACTTCTAAAGGACCTCCCCCTAGCTTAAATGGACGATCCACAGGTCTGTGACACCAAACAATTCCGTGGGACAATTAATGAAAAAACAGAATCGGGAGTGAGGTCATAGGGCTAAACGAAGGGAACTTGATGGGGACACCGAGCAGAGAACCCCGGAAAATGCCCACTGCTCCTCAAAGGAGTCAAGGGAGCCAGTGGACGCCGCCCAGAGGAACTCTGCCCGGATGCGTGAATGGATGGAGGAGCAGAAATAGGCCCCACAGTCGCAGGAAATCCCGTCAGCCAACCTTCTTTCCCTGGTTTTGTAGATGGCTAGTTTGGCCAGGGCCAAGAGGAGGTTCCATAAGGAGATCCCGCGACTTTGTGGAGCCACGGATGGGGAGTGCATAGATAAACAGGTGAGGGGAAAAGTTCAACCAAAAACGCAATAAGATATTCAAGAGGAGCCAGAACAGGGGCTGCAATCTAGTGCACTCTAAATAAATGTGCGCCAGGGTCTCTTTCATGTCACAAAAAGGGCAGGTGTTGGGACAGGGATGAACCGCGCCAAGTACATGCCCGTGCTCACGGCCCCATGAAGGAGCCGTCAGCTGACATCCCCGGCAGACCTTGGGACCAGGGCAGAGAATAAGCTGGCCCATTGGGGCTTCTCACCCTCGAGAGGTGGCAGGAGGTCCCACCATTTGGTATCGGGGCGGTACGCAAGGGTGAGGTAGTGAAGAGTGTGGAGCACGAGTGTGTACAGATGTTTCCTTGGCGCGGTCTGGAACAGAACCAGCTGCAGATTGTGCAGCCGGCTCGCAGTGAAAGAGTGAGGGGGCCGATTGGGTCCACAGGGCAGGGGCCCTATAAAAATGTCCACAGGGCCTGGGGTGGAGGGTGGGCAGGGCATGCCCTCTCGCAGGCCCCAATCGAAGTAGGCCCGAGCAGCTGGCTGTAAAGTGGCCTTCACCTCCTGAAGTACAGGCCGGAGAGTATGAGGTCTGGAGAGCCCCATGCTCTGAGCAAGCGTCAGGGGATCCAGTCAGTTTCCCTGATCGTAGTCCAGGAGATCTCCGACCCTGGTGACTCCCTCCAAGACCAGCCTCTGGCTCACAGCAGGAGACTCCGCCACCTGCGCACAAAGCTGGGGGTTCTGTAGCAGGGGCTCCACGAGGAGATCAACCCCCACGGTGGCCGCCACGGATCTGGTCATTGAAAAGAGCTTCCAGGTCCGGAGGAGGTCTTGGTAGAAGACTGGCAGTCCGGAGAGGTCTCGCGGAAGATCTCTTGGATGGAGGTAAAAGAGCTGCCGGTCGTATCGGAGTCCTCGGAAGCGGCGGAGGAAGGCGTGCGCCAATACGCTCCATGTCAGACTACCTGCACCATACAGGAGCCTCTGCAGGGCCTGGAGGCAGAAGACATGGACCTGAGTGTGTAGGCACTTCAGGCCCTGCTCCCCCTCCTCCAGGGGCAGGTGGAGGACCCCTGCAGAGACCCAGTGCATTCCTGGGCCAAAGAACTCCAGAACCACCTTCCAGAGGTTGGCCAGGAAACCCGGGACCGGGACCAGGGTGTTGAGCCGGTATCAGAGCATGGACAGGACCAGTTGATTGAGCACCAGTCCCCTCCCTCAAAGGGAGAGGCACCGGAGTAGTCCTGTCCATTTCTGGAGCCGCTCCATCACCCTGCCCTCTAAACCGTGCCAAGTTCTCAGGTGGAGACGGATGCATGGCAGAAAGGTAAACGCCGAGATAGAGCAGCAGACCCACGCTCCAACGGATGGCCTGAAGCGCGAGTGGGAGGGACCTCGCCTGCCACCCTTCCCCGACCACCAGGCCAGAGCTCTTGACCCAGTTGACCCGGGCAGAGGAGGCCGCCGAGTAGATGGCATGGCAAGCCTCCACTCGCACCAAGTCGCCAGGGTGCTGGACCACGAGGATCACATCGTTGGCACACGCCGACAGGACCAGCCGCAGCTCCAGCTCTCGAAGCACCAGCCCCGTCAACCTCTGACGGAGGAGACAGAGGAAGGGCTCGATCACCAGAGCGTACAGCTGACCCAAGAGGGGACACCCCTTCCACACTCCTAGCCCAAAGCTGACTGGCTTGGTCAAGGTCCAGCTGAGCCTGATCAGACACTCCGCAGAAGCCTACAGCACCTGGAGAAAACCCACAAACCGGGGTCCGAAGCCAAACACTCGCAGAGTGCTCAGGAGATACCCATGGTCCACCCTGTTGAACGCCTTGTCCTGGTCCAGTGACAAGAGGGCAAACGACAGACCATCCCTACACCCTAATTCCAGAAGGTCCCGGACCAGATACAGGTTATCAAAAATCTTGCGGCCCAGGATGGTGTAGATCTGGTCTGGGTGGATCACTTCCACCAGCACGGACCCTAGCCGCATCGAGATGGCCTTCGCAACGATTTTGTAGTCCGTGCTGAGGAGAGAGACAGGACGCCAATTCCGTAAGTCGTGGAGGTCCCCCCTCTTCAGCAATAAGGCAAGCACGGCTCGCCTGCATGAGAGAGGGAGGACCCCGCTCTGCAAAGACTCGGCCCCGACGGTGACCAGGTCTGGGCCAAGGATGTCCCAGAACATGCGGTAGAACTCCACGGTCAGCCCATCCATGCCTGGAGATTTATTGGTGGACATGCGACAGAAGGCTTCCGAGAACTCGGCCAGAGTGAAAGGCAGCTCTAGTCGGTCCCGGTCGCCCGTGCTGACCGTCGGGAGTCCGTCCCAGAGCACTCTGCAGGCGTTAGGATCGGTCAGATCTGAGGAGAAAAGAGTCACATAGAAGGCCCTGGCCTCCCGCACATCTCCGCCGGATCCGTGAGGAGGGTGCCGTCCTCCGCCAGGAGGCAGGTGACGTGCTTCTTGGCCCCCCTCCTTTTTTTCAGGGTGTAGAAGAAGTGGGAGCCATGATCCATCTCCCGAAGGAGGCGGATGTGGGATCGAACAAAGGCACCCCGGGCCTGATGGTCTTTGAGGACCCAGAGCTCCTCCCGCTTCCCCCGGCATGCTCCGCAAAGGGATGGATCCTTGGGGCTGGCGGCCAGATGCCTCTCCAGCTCCAAGACCTCCCGTTCCAACTGCTCTATCTCCGCATCCCTCCATCGGCTGGTGCCCCGGGTGTAGTCGCGGCAGAAGAGCTGGATGCGCACCTTCCCCAGGTCCCACCACCGCTGCGCCAAGGGAAAGGCGCACCTCTACCCTCGCCAGGCCAGCCAGAACTCCCAAAAGGATGCCACGAAGCCTGCATCCTCCAGCAAACTATTATTAAAGTGCCAATAGGCCGGCCCCATCCTCTCTGCACAGAGAGAGGCTGTCATGGTGCCAAGGTGATGATCTGAAAAGGGGGCTGGCCGAATGCTGGAGAAGTGGGCTCATGAAAGGTGGAGACGTGACAGGTAAATGTGGTCCAGCCGGGAGTGGCATGACCGATGCGACTCCACCTGGATGAAGGTGAACGTCGAGACGTCATCCGGGTGGTGGTCGCGCCAGACGTCCACCAGGGAGTGGCATTCGATGATCTCCCGGAGGACATCCGTGGCAGCCGGGCACTGCTCAGTCCTCGAGCGGTCACGTTCCTCGAGGGTGGTGTTAAAGTCCCTCTCCCAGGACCAGGCACTCACGAGGATCCAGGGAGCCGAGGAAGGCGGACGCCTGCTGATAAAAATGCAACCTCTCCGGGCCCGATGTCGGGGAGTAAACGTTGACGAGATTAACCACAAGCCCCACCATGCGGACCCGGAGGTGCAACAGGCGGCCCGGCACAGCCTCAGCGACCTCCAGCACCTCGGGCCGTAGGTCGGGGGAGAACAGGGTCACCACTCCAGCTGTGCGAACCGAGAGGTGGCTAAAGTAGACCCCATCCCCCTACTACAGCCACCAGCTAGCTTCAGCGGCCGGATCCGTATGGATCTCCTGCAGGAAAACCACAGAGTACCCTCCCTCCCGAAGGAAGGAGAGCACCTGGCTCCTGCAAAGATCCATCCTACAGCCCTGAGTGTTTAACGTGGCAAAGATGATCGGTGCCATGAGGAGGGCTGGAGGGATCCTCACTGGCAGATATGTCCACTTCCTCTGTCGGGCCGCGCAGCAATCCATGACCTGCCCCATAGGTGAGTAAGGAGTCGCGGAAGAGGCAGACCCGCTGGTAGGCCGCGGCGGCCTGCTTCCCAGTCCTCTTACCCTCCCCCATGAGGGCCCTCGCGGCCTGGATGATCTGATGGAGCGCAAGCTGGACTTTGTTATGAGAGCCATGGACATCCTCAAGGAACTCCTGCAGCTCCTCCCTCAGCGCATGGGGGGGCGGGGTCACTGATCTATGACTGTCCTCAAGTGGGGCCCCCATCACAGCCCCGTGGCCCACCGAGGCAGACAGGCAGGGGGCGGACCCCCGACGTGGCGTCCGATGGGCTAACGTCATGCGACCTGCCCCGCTCCTCGGTTCAATAGGGGCAGGGGAAGGAAAATAGCAGCCCCTGATGTGTCGGGACAGGGAAAAACTACTAAAGCTGCTCCCTGAGGGGTATCCCCAGGGGCAGCAATGGCATCACAGGAGGTGGAGGGGACAAGGACAGGGCTGGCATCAGGGATAGAGCAGGGGACAGGAGTAGGACGGGGATCAGGAAAAGAATCGGGGAGGGGGGCAGAAGTAGGATCCTGAGCCACAATAGTCGGGCCCCTGGAAGGTGGCCCCTCCTGGTTAGGCTCAGGGATCCGGGGAGTGGGAAGGAGACCCCCAGCGATGCCGGGCTCAGCCACTATGGTTCGTGTTGACTACCATCCAGAGATCAATGGAGTCCCTGCCCGGGAAGGAGGTCAGGTGCTCCACACCCAAGAGGGACTCCCCCTGGGAACCGGGTCCCAGCAGCGGGGCAGCGGCCACCTCCCCAATGGGCCCGGCGGCCATTAGCAGGGTGCCACCCGCAGCCGGGCTGATGGAAGATTCCAGGGGACCCTCAGAGGCAGGAGCAGAAGCAGCGGTCAGGGGAAGGGAACACGGGGACAAGGGGACTGGGGTGAGGTTGCTCAGATCGAGGCCCGCTGGCAGAGGGTTGTACTCCACCTGCGTGACCGGGGTCAGACCCAGGGCCTCGATCTCCTCGTAGATGGAAGGGAGATCACCGTCCGCCACCCCGGGGCCCTCCCCGCCAGCACCCGAGGCGACGCCCACCTCGGCGCTTGCAGGGGCTTCAGATGGTAAGGGGGTGAGAGGGGCTCCCTTGGGGGCTTCCACTGGAAGGGACTCTGGAGGAGGGGCAGTGTCACCTTCCAGTGCTGCCACGGTGTCCCCAGCCGGCACCATAGAACGGGAGCCATCAGGGGGCAAGGCGGAAGGCTTGTCATCGGTGTCCCCCTTCCTGCTCTTCCAGGGGGTCTCCGAATCCGAAGGATGTAACGAGGCTCGAGCCTTCTGCTTGCCCCACTTCCCCAGCTCTAAGGACCAGCCCTCCATGGCATCATCCGGGGGCTGGCTAACAGGGGTCGGGTCGGGGGGCAAGGACGATGGCTCAGAGACTCTGGGAGGCAGTGGTGGCGTAGCTGGAATGAGGGAGGATTCTCCCTGGGGCGAGCCCTCTCCCATGCCCGGCGGTATCTCTGCCGCACCCTCCTTCACAGCAGTGAACCGAGAAGGAGGAGGGGCAGCTTCAGGTGCCAGGCAGCCAGGGGTATCAGCGATGACAGGGCCGGTGCCTTGCCGGGGCTTGGGGGTCCCGGATGCTCCTCCATGCTGGGCCAAGGATCGGTCCCTCTGGAGTCACCCGGAAAAGGTAGCACCGGGCCTCCCCCATCAAATAATGCACCCGGTAGTGGGCTCCCTGGTAGGGAACCAGAAAGGACCCCTCAAGCGCCTCTCCGCCAAGTGCTGCCAGCAGCAGTTGAAGCTGCATTTGCCGGTGGAACGAGAGGACATGATGGAGGATGGGGTCCTTGCAGCCCAGCGGGAGAGGGCTGATGACAGAAATAGGGGCCCCAGGGTAGAGAGGGCAAGCAACAGGGCAGCATTGGGCAAGAAGGGAGGGACAGAGGTCAAGATCAAGTGGACCCCCAGGTCTTCCAATGGCTCCAGGGGGACAAACACACACCCCACCACCAGGCCCGTCTCTACCTCCTCCTGGGCCTCCGATGCCAGAAAGAAGTCCACCCTCTTGTATATTTTGAAGGCCGCCATGATGCCCGTGGGCCCAACCACCCTCACCAATACCCGCACGTAGGTCTCCACGTGGAGCGAGGCGGGCACCAGGAGGCAACAGATGCCGTGCTTCCTGCTCAAGGTGGGGAAGGGGCCCTGGCCGGTCTAGAGAGGTAGCGGAAGCAGCGGTCAGAGGAGCAGCAGCAGGCGGGGGGGCCGCCGCCACCTGGGCATATGCCCTGGGGGCCAGGGGAGGGACACCCATGGAGCTGGGGGAGGGAGCAGCGGGTAAGGATGCCGTGGCCGGTAGCGGGACTGCGGCAGTGGGGGTAGCCCCCGCCATGGAAGGCCTGGCCTTTTTAGCGGGGCCCTTACCCTTTTTCCCACCCCGACCTTTCCCACTGGCTGGGGGGTGCTCCCCCTGAATCGGAAGGGGCAAGGGACGTGGCAGCAGCAGATGTCTCCCCAGTACTCGCCCCGCCGGTGCACGAGGGGAGGGGCTAATCAGGGCTCGGGGATCACAGGGTAGGGGGGGAAAGGGCGAGCTGGGAATGGGGTGGAGGGACCACGGGGTTAGCTGCAGGGCTGGGGCAGGACAATCAGGGCAGCAGAGGGAAACGGGTGGGGCAGAAAAATAAGGCAAAGGAAAGGGGCCAGTCCAGGGGGCAGGGGCGGGGGATGCACCCACGGGCACTTGTGCAAAAAGTCAATGGTTGGCTGCTGTTGCTGCAGGTTCAAATGGTGGAAGTGGGTGTGGTGAGCCAGGTGAGCAGCTCAGTCCCAGAGGCAGGAGGTCGAAGCAGAAGGAAAACAGCCAGCGGGGGTAGTAGAGGAGGTAACAATGGTGGTGGGGGCAAAGGGGAACATGGATGGACCAGGGGCAGGCTTCACGCCACACCCTTGGTGTCCCAACAAACACAGTCCAAACCCCCACCACAAGAGCACAGTTCGAAAAAGACTCAGTCCAGAAATGCCCCCTCCACAGTGGTCTTCACGCGGTCTCCCAGCAGCAGGTGGTCCTTTTCTCCTTCTTCTCCTCCTTCTCCTCGGGGCACCAACAGCTCCCCAGCAACAGCCACAGTAGCCTCAGCAGCTCCTGGTGGTGGTGGTCTGGTGTCCAGGCAGGAGGGACCCCGCTCAGATGGTGTCCTCAGCAACAAGAGTTGGGGTCCCTCACTCCCCTCCTCTCTGGGAAGCAGGCCAGCAGCCCCCGCCCCAGGGGCTATAGGTGGAGTAACAACAGCAACCGAGGGGGGAGGAGGATCTACCACCCAGCCATCAGGCAGATAGCAGAGAAAGGGGGTAGGTGGTGGTGTCTAGCCCAGCCAGGGGAGCAGCTGGAGCGGTAACAGCAGCAGCAGCAGCGAGGTCCCAGCACCCAGCAAGTACAGCAGCAGCAGCCCTCTCCCTCCGTCCTCCACAGCAGAGTGGTCCTATTGGTATCCAGGAGGTGGTCCTTCTAAAGGACCTCCCCCCAGCGTAAGGGGAAGATCCACAGGTCTGTGACAACAAATAATTCCGTGGGACAATTAATGAAAAAACAGGATCGGGAGTGAGGTCATAGGGCTAAACGAAGGGAACCTGATGGGAACACCGAGCAGAGAACCCCGGAAAATGCCCACTGCTCCTCGAAGGCGTCAAGGGAGCCAGTGGACGCCGCCCAGAGGAACTCTGCCCGGATGCGTGAATGGATGGAGGAGCAGAAATAGGCCCCACAGTCGCAGGAAATCCCGTCAGCCAACCTTCTTTCCCTGGTTTTGTAGATGGCTAGTTTGGCCAGGGCCAAGAGGAGGTTCCATAAGGAGATCCCGCGACTTTGTGGAGCCACGGATGGGGAGTGCATAGATAAACAGGTGAGGGGAAAAGTTCAACCAAAAACGCAATAAGAGATTCAAGAGGAGCCAGAACAGGGGCTGCAATCTGGTGCACTCTAAATAAATGTGCGCCAGGGTCTCTTTCATG
>NC_133770.1:134880562-134967882 GCF_003597395.2 Chelonoidis abingdonii
TGAGTAGAGGGTGGGCCTGGGTTCCCCCCAAACTTCCCAACTCCTGATCAGACACAGGAGGAGTTTATCCAGACTGTGGGGAAGATCACTGAGGTGAGAAAATCTGTCAACAAGTGCAGGACCAACCAAGGTAGAGGAGGAACTTTGTCACAACTAGTGTTAGAGTGGGATTTGGTGTGCACAGCACGGCAGACGAAGGAGGGTGATTTAAAAAAAAAAAAGAAAGAAAAAAGTAGAGGGGTTTTTTTTTTCCCACTACAATGAAGACTTAGTACGGGCATTGATACAAGCTACGGCGGCCCAGCAGGAGGCTACTCGTGTCCAGGCAGCTGCTGAACAGGAGGCAGTGCGGCTGCAGCAAGAGACTAATTGCCTGCTGATGGACAAGACTTCTCAAGACTGAACTATGTTGCGGGAACTGGAAAATCAGGTAAAGACCCTTACAGAGCTGAACCGCAGCCATGATGGGACACAGATCATACAGGCCAGCCATTGGCTGCAGAAAATGACACGGGAGGATGATGTAGAGGCATATCTTCTGGCGTTTGAGAGGACAGCCCTACAGGAGGCCTGGCCTCGAGATCAGTGGTCTGGCATCCTTGCCCCATTGCTGTGTGGGGAGGCCCAGAAGGCTTATTGTGATCTGCCTGAAGAGACTGCAGCAGACTACCCGCAGCTGAAAGCAGAGATCCTGGTCAGATCTGGGGTAATGACTGCAGTGCGGGCCCAGCAGTATCACTAGTGGAGGTACCATGAAAACAAAACCTCTGGTCCCAATTGTATGACCTCATCCATCTTGCACGAAAGTGGTTGCAAATGGAGTCCTGGAGTCCAGAAGAGATACTAGAGGTTCTGGTCATGGACCTATACATGAGGGGACTATCGCCAGACCTTCATGCCTGGGTAAGCCAGAACGAATCCTCTACCTATGATGAGGTTGTTGCACTGGTAGAGAGATGAAGGATGGCGAGGGAGCTGACCCGACCAGTTAAGGAAGAGGCACCCCAGGTTAAACTAGCAGCATCAAGCCCTAGAGCTCAGGTGACTGGGCCACAGGAGGGCCCAGGTGGAAAAAGAGAGGGTCTGAAGGCTCACCAGAAGCCACAAAGAGTCGGAGCACTGAAGGAGAAGAGGATCTTGATGTTAGATTTCCCAAACCAAGAGACCGGGGAATGCCTAGGGCTCCATACAGATGTTATGCCTGCAGGGAGTGGGGACATATAGCTGCACGAAGTCCCAATGCTGAGGATCCGATGCAGTGTAACCTGGGGAACTGGGCAGACCCATGCTCCCTAATCCACCTTTTGGAGGTCTCACTAACCCCACATATGTACACCAGACCAGTAAAGCTAAATGGGGTAGAGAACACAGCACTGGTTGATTCGGGGAGTGCTATCACGCTTGTCTCGGGGAAGCTCGTAAAGTGTAGTCAGCTGCTGCGGGCTAAGCGTACAGGGATAACATGCATCCATGGGACAGTTGGTTATTACCCCACCATCCCAGTAAAACTCAAGATTCAGGGGAACACTACTGAGGTAGCAGCAGGTGTAGTCCCTAAACTCCCATACTCGTTGCTCATAGGGAGGGACTTCCCAGGGTTTGGAAACTTACTCCCAGTAGGAGGATTGGAGGCAAAGAGGAACTCTGAAGTTAGTGAGGCCTCCACAGTAGACTGTCAACCCCCAGTCTTCTCTGAAATATCCTCAGATTTATTTTCCATTCCCAGACAGGGTAGAAAGTCAAAAACGGAAAGGAGGGCAGCTAAAGCCTTGGGAACTTGAATACTGACTCAAAGCCAGAGGGTTGCTCTTGTAGGTAGGCAGACCGGAGCAGCTGAAAAGGAGGCCACCCTAGAGGAAGAAGCACCCGAGTCTGTCCCCCACCCTAACGCTTCTGAACCAGTAGAGTTAACAGAGACAGGGCCCCTAGATCTTGGGCAGATTAGCCTCGGGAGAGGAAATTTTGGACGGGACCAGGCTGAAGACCCAAGGTACGACAACATTAGGAAGGAAGTGACTGAAATAGATGGGGTCCCCGTGAAAGGGAAAACCCAGGGACCAGGACCCTACTTCATAATGAAGAAGAATCTTTTATACCGGGTTGCACCAGTACAGGGGCAGAAGGTACAGCAGATCCTAGTACCTCAACAACACCGGAACGCTGTATTAAGTCTTACTCATAGTTATCTTTTGGGGGGTCATTTGGGGGTACAGAAGACCCTGGCACGAGTCCTACGATGGTTCTTCTGGCCCAGAGTACATGAAGAAGTGCGGAGGTACTGTGCGTCCTGCCCAGAGTGTCAGCTGCACAGTCCCCGTCCCCACCTGAAGGCACCTTTAGTACACCTTCCCATCACAGAGGTCCCTTTTGAGTGAACAGCCATGAACCTAGTGGGACCCCTGGAGAAGATGGCTCGAGGCCACCAATATATACTTGTTATTTTGGACTATGCTACTCGCTACCCAGAGGCCGTCCCCCTGCGGAACACAGCCTCTAAAACGATAGCCAAAGAGCTGGTGGGGATCTTTGCCCGAGTGGGGCTACCAAAGGAGATATTAACAGACCAAGAAACCCCATTTACGTCAAAACTAATGAAGGACCTCTGTATGCTGCTCCATATACATACCCTGAGAACCTCAGTCTACCATCCGCAGACTGATGGATTGGTAGAAAGGTTTAACCGAACCCTCAAGGCTATGATACGGAAGGTGGTAAGTCAGGATGGGAAGGATTGAGACACCTTACTATCCTACCTTATGTTCGCTATCCGGGAGGTACCTCAGGCCTCAACTGGGTTTTCCCCCTTCGAGTTATTATACGGGCGTCACCCCCGTGGCATACTAGACATCGCCAAAGAGATCTGGGAAAAGGAACCCAATGAGGGGAGGATAAATAATTAGGACAGTAACAGTATGCAAGAACTGGACTAGCCGTGTCCCCTTGTACAGGGAAACATTTGGAAAGTTACAGGATGGCCAGAGAACCTATTACAATTAGCCAGGCAAAAGTCTGCGTTCCAACCAGGGATCGAGTGAATGTGTTGTACTCACGGCAGGAAGCAAGCTTCTCGCCCAATTGCAGGGGCTATGAGTGTTTTGACCCGTGGGAAGTAGCTACAGATGCGGCAGCCAGGATGCCAAAAACAGAACAGATTTTATACATCAACTTTCTGAAACCTCTAGCAGACAGAGGCGTGTACTATCAAAGACGTTACCAGGAAACAAGCCTTCAAAAGGTGAGAGGTCCCTTTAACACCGGAGAGAATATGATGGTGCCTGAGTGATCTACCGGACCCAAGATGTGTTTCGACAACGGTTCCAAACACCGAGACATTATTCACAATTATAGTCATGACTGGCCAGATAACAATGAGGCCTATCGGGCTTGCCAGCAGCCCAAAAGAGAGAAATAAAGCAGAAGTGAAAAATGCTGGAGTTGGGGATCTCGACAGAATCCACAGTCAGTAGTCAGCCAGTCGTGCTGGTGCCAACCTTATGGGCACCACAAAGTTTTGCAAGATTCCGGTGATCTAAAGAAGTATCCCAGTCTCGAAGCCTACCATACCTGTGCATAGATGAGCTAGTGGAACTTGTCTGAGTAATGGCCCAGTACTTCGCTCTATACTTATAATGAGTATGGCAGATATCCGTTGATACTGGTCTCCCTTTTGGACTGCATGGGGCCCTGGCTACTCCAGACGCCTTCATGGACAAGCTATTATGCCCGATAACAGGTTTATGCTGCTGCCTTTGGCAGTGCCATTCATACCCCTAGACTGGGAAAACCACACCTGAGAAGTGGAGGCAGTCTGTATTAGCGAAGCTGGCCTTTACAGCAAACCTTGCCAAGTGTGCCTGTGGGTTATACAGAGGACCAATATCTTGGTCAGTTTTGTGGGGGAAAAGGCATGGTAAACCCAAGTTGACAAGTTGGAGCCATCAAATTGAGCCGACAGTCGCCAAAGAAACAATTCCGGGCATCTCCTAGGTGGTAGTAGGTTTACCCATTAACAACGTATACTCAATTGGCCGACATCGGGCCCGAGGAGGTGCGATCAGCAGGGCTTATTTCCGAGCGGCACTTCCCTCGGCTCTGAGATCTTACTATATAACGATTTATGCCCCACTTTGCCACACGGACCCCCCCTGACGAATATTAAGGCCGTGCTGTGATTTGGTGAGTGGGTCTGCGCTAGCAGAGGTAAGCATTCCGATCTAAGGACTGTCCTCTCTCTGTCAGTACTGTCTGATAGCCCCTGATTTCACCAAGGAATTTATCCTGAAGACAGATGCATTGGAAGTAAGGTTGGGGGCCGTCCTATCACAGATGGTCGGGGAGGAGGAACACCCAATTCTCTACCTCAGTAGGAAACTCCTTCCAAGGGAACAAAAATATGCAGTGGTGGAGAGAGAGTGCCTTGCCGTAAAATGGGCTATGGAAGCATTGCGCTACTACTTGCTTGGGCGCAGATTTGTCCTTGTGACCGACCATGCCCCTCTTCAATGGATGCAGTGGAACAAGGAGAAGAACACAAGGGTGACCAGGTGGTTCTTATCCCTCCAACCTTTCCCGTTCCATGTGCAACACAGAGCAGGGAGCCGTCATGGCAATGCTGATGGCTTGTCACGTGTGCACTGTCTGGCATCCCAAGCTGCCCAACCCCTTGGTGTTGAGCAGGGGGGAGGGATATGTATCAGACCCAAACCAGGGGGGTACAGAAGTCTGGTAGAGAGCAAATATACTGGTCACTGGATGAGTAGTTTTCTGTTCCCTGAGTGACCAGAGCAGGGTCTGCACTAGAGTAATCAGGAACTTGCTAGAACCAGTTAAGGCAGACAGGCTGATTAGATCACCTGCAGCCAATCAAGACAGGTTAATCGGGGCCCCTGGGTTTTAAAAGGAGCTCACTCCAGTCAGGCAGGGGGGAGCCAGAGGAGTGGAAGTGCGTATAAGCAGCTGGGAGCAAGAGGCACAAGGAGCTGAGAGTGAGAAGCTGTGCTGCTGGAGGACTAAGGAGTACAAGCGTTATCAGACACCATGAGGAAGGTCCTGTGGTGAAGATAAAGAAGGTGTTTGGAGGAGGCCATGGGAAAGTAGCCCAGGGAGTTGTAGCTGTCATGCAGCTGTTACAGAAGGCACTATAGACAGCTGCAATCCACAGGGCCCTGGGCTGGAACCCGGAGTAGAGGGCGGGCCTGGGTTCCTCCCAAACTTCCTAACTCCTGATCAGACACAGGAGTTTATCCAGACTGTGGGGAAGATCACTGAGGTGAGCAAACCTGCCAATAAGCGCAGGACCCACCAAGGTAGAGAGGAACTTTGTCACACCATGAAGAAGGGATGCCCTTAAAGCCATATTTTCTCAAATGTTAGAAGAATCTTTTGCACTGGAATCACCAATCTTCTAGGTATGATCTGTTTTTGAGGAGACACAGTATCTCCACTGATTCCCTGACTTGCTGGTGGCACTGACTCAAAACACAGCACGAGTAAACCCATTAAATTTGGAAAAGATTGGTTAACCTATAGAAATAAATTATAACCTAAGTAGAGACTGATGTTCAGAACAATCTGAACTAAAAATCGCTGTTTTCGGTATTGGAGCCCTGCCAATTACAGCTCACTTATTCAACTGCTTATTTGCGGATCAAGAAATTAACTTTCTGGGTATTTGTGAAACTTAGCTATGCAAGGGTGATTTAACAGTCCTTGCAGTCCCTGCTCACCAGCTTCTTCGTTGGTTTTTGAATCCTATTCCTTGGGAAGTGCACATATGGTATGGGGATTGCATTACTTCTGAAATCAGTTTTTCTACTCTCTCAGAAACTTTTATGGGCATTTATACATGATTGTTTTGTGCCTCTCTCTTTCCCAGTTGCGAGTATTTACCACTACCAAGGCTCTCTGCTAGATTTTCATCCAGTGTCTCTGAGCTTTGGACAGATGACGTATTTCCATATTTTTAATGGCTCTAGTGGTAGGATATTTTATAATGCTTGTAGATGATACTTCAGATTGCTTTCCTAATTTCAGAGCTGTTTGATTATTTTAATTTAATTCAGAACATATTGAAAGCCACATGCTGGATTTGGAAATTCTCTTTTTCTGCTTCTCAGGGGCTTGTGTATCTTTTTTCAGTGAAGCTGCCCCCTTTTACATTGTTCATTCTGTTTCTATAACGTATCGTCTCAGGCAGCTCTTGGATCCTAGCTGACTGATTTTATTGATTTCTGATGCTGATCTTGCCTGTCCTATTGCACTGCCAATGCTACATCACACAAGCTTATGCTGAGCAGCTACGTGCTAGTATAGATGAGAGAGATCCCCGTTAGGACTGTGATCCAGCATCACCTATGCTGCTCTCCTTAGCACACCTCTGCTTGGAGGGCATTAAAAACAGACGGGAGACACCTTGAAGTAAAACGGCATTCTGCACAACAGAAAACCACTGACATACAGAAACAGCACATTTTAAAATATCATGATGCTTCTGCTGCAACAAGATGTCTCAATTCTTCAGTCTTATCACTAGAGGAGGGAACTGCCCTGCAACCCTTTTTTAGAACTATAATCTATTAAACTTGGTTTGCAATAATATCTTCAATTATTTCTTCAATACACTTCAGACACGGAGAGCAAACTGTATATTTGAGACAATTTCCTAATTACTCTCTTCTGTCTTTGAGTTTCTAAACTTGCCATCCAGGGACTCTGAGTTATTTTAATAAGGTTTCTGCATGCAATACTGTAGATGGGATATATGGCTTGAGGGTGACAACATGCTCTGGTTTCAATTCTTATTTTGCTGCTGAGGGAGCATTTAACTCTCACAACATCAATTATTTAAGGGATAGTGAATCTCTCATTGGGTTATGATATTGGCCCATCTAATCTTCCTCAAGATTTAATAACTTCTTTGCTGAAGAAACTTCCTCAACAGCGAAGGATACAGTGGGCCTGATTCGCCCCATCTTGCTCCTTGCATAACAATTTACACCTTTGTAAAATGAGCGCTAAGAGGATGCAACATGTTAGCAGTAAATGGCAATACAAGGGTATGTGCCAATGGAGAATCTGACCCAGAATGTCTAATTTGTGTCTTGTTTCCATCTGAGTTTTTTATGTGAAGAACTGGGAAAGATGACATTTTTTGCTTCCACAGAAATTTGATTTTTCATGCACGGATGTAGTAGCGTGGTTACCTGCTCCGACCCTGACAGGGTTAATGCCAGCCCTGGGAGCGGGCTGGGGCTGTAAGGAAAAGCCCAGGCTGGTTAGGAAAGCAGGCACAGCTGGCGTCATGCCCCAAACAGAGCACAGCAGGTCCTTATAAAAGGGCTGCTAGCTTGGCGCTAGTAGTCTCTCTCTAGTCTTGGAGGGAGCAGGGCCTGGCTGTCTAGAGAAAGGGTACCTGAGAGTGAAGCAGGGCTGGGGAAAGGCCAGAGGAGCAGGGGAGCACCAGGCTGGTGACTCCCCAGGATGCAGGGCCTGGTCCTAGGCCCATTCCTGAGGTACTGGGTGGTAGAGGAAGACAGCAGGTCCTAACCCCTTGCCTGTGATGACTGGCTCTTATACTGCTGTCTGACCCAGGGAGCAGGGTCTCATTACTGACTGGCAGTAGCCACCAGCTGAGGCAAGGTGGGATTAGTGAGTTGGGGTCCCCGGGAAGGGGAGACCCTGACAGTGAGGGGTTACTGCCAGAGGGCAGCACCCCAGATAACAGGGCAGCAGGGTCTGGGAGGGACATGGAGGGAATGAGCAGCAGCGGCAAGATTTTGGCCTGCAGAGGGCGCTCCAAGGCTGGGAAAAGGGCTAATTCCCAGGACACCAGCAGGAGGCGCTGCAGGGGAGAGTGTTGCCCCATTACAACGGGCCATACGAGAAAAGAAGGGGGAAGAGAGACATGCTGGGAAAGCGTAATATAAGAGAAAGAAGAAAAGTGGGAAAAGTGGCAAAAATAGACTATTTTGAATTACATAATGTCATTGTAAAATATGGTCTCATAACAAAATCATCAACAGTCTACATTTTCATTCTTGTGAAAAGGTCATGCTACTTATATCCCTTTTTGGTCTACACTATAGAGTTAGGTTGACATAAGGAAGCTTATGCTGATCTAACTATGTCAGTGTCTACACTACAGCTTTGCTTCCACTGATTTAAGTGCCCCACTATACTAACATAATAACTCCACCTCCACGAGAAGCATAGGGCTTATGTCAGTGTAGATAAGGCGACATGGGGCTGTCTTGTCAATTTTACAGCTTCCCGGGGAAGCTGGGATCCCGGGGGGCAGCAGAGCTCCCTAGCCAGGGTGCTACTGGGTCTCTACTCCAATCCAGGCTGCGACCCAGGTTCCCAGCGAGGACTGCTCCCCAGCTCCCTGCTCCCCACTGGGACCCTTGCTGCCCCTGGGGTCCTGGCTCCACATTCCCCGCTGGGAGCATGACAGCCCACTGGACTCTGGGTACAGATCTCCTTGATGGAGGCAAGAAGCCCCAAGTGGCTTCTCCACTCCCCGCTCCATCCCCAACAAGTGGGAAGATGAGAAGCCCCAGGCGAGAGGACCAAGAGATGGGGGCATCTGGGCTCCAGGTGGGGAGCTGAGAGCCCTGGATCTCAGCTCCCCTCACTGCTCCTCTTCAGTCTATAAAAGTCTTCCTGGTGAGGACCTAACATATGTTGATTTAAGATTGTAATGTACAGGACCGGCTCTAGGCACCACCAAAGCAAGCACATGCTTGGGAGCGGCACATTTCCAGAGGTGGCATTCCAGGCCGAAGTCACAAGAGGATTAGCCCAGCCTGACCTTACTATAACGCCCCTGGGCTGAGGGAGGCCAGTGGAAGCTGGTGCTGCATCAGCGCCACAGGACTCAGCGAGGAAATGGCCGGCGGGGAGAGAGTGGAGGTGGATAATCTCCTTCTGCTGAGCATCCCAGGCCCTGCCCCGCTCCACCCCGCCCCAGCACTAGCGTGGTGTGTGCCACCTGCAGGGCCGGGCCCCTCCGTGGGCAGATCCTGCAAATCCACTGCCAGGTGGGCTGTGCTGGGCAGCGAAAGAGTGAAGTTGTTGCTCTCTCCCCCGATTGGTCAAAGAACCCGCCAATCAAAGACAGCCTGCTCGCCTCTCCCTGAGCGCCCTGTCCCTGAAAGTTGTGAATTCCCGTCCCGTCAACTCCCCCCTCACCCCTGTCCCCCGCACATCTGTGCCGGGCAGGAGGATGGGGCACAGCTGTGCCTCTGTGCTCCCATCATGGCAGCAGCTGCTACTGGGAGAGGCTTTGCCACTGCAGCTTCTCCTCCTGCTGCTCTTGCAACTGGTGGAGGCTCCTCCAGCCCCTGTCAGTGCAGAGAGGAGCCTGGTTTGAGGGCCCGGTCTGGAAGCAGAGCTAACAATGCCCCTCAGGTATTTCTACACTCAGGCAGTCAGCGCAGCTGGACAGAACTTCACTCGCTCCCCCCTAGGGTGACCAGATAGCAAGTGTGAAAAATCAGGACAGGGGGTGGAGGGTAATTGGTGCCTGCATAAGAAAAAGCCCTGAATATCGGGACCATCCCTATAAAATCGAGACATCTGGTCACCCTACTCCCCCACACACACACGTACACAGAGGTACTGTGCATGCATCTGCACTTTGCCCCTGCCCCTGGTTGTGGCTAGGGTGACCAGAGATCCTGATTTTATAGGGACAGTCCCGAGTTTTGAGTCTTTTTCTTATATAGGCTTCTATTACCCTCCACCCCCGTCCCGATTGTTCACACTTGCTTCTGGTCACCCTAGTTGTGACTTTTGTTCTCCAGGCTGTGATCTGAGCTGCAAGCCTGGCTCAGGGGGGTCTGGGGCTGAGAAAACTATCACTTGAAGGAGTTGACTTAGGATGAGAAGCAGATCCAAAGAGCCTTAAGTTTTTCTCCCTGCTCTTTCCCCTTTCTAGCGCCCGAAGCACTTTGGTGTACTCCAGTAACCCAGGATCAATCACTGCTGCTTTTTCATCTTGCAATGTCAGACGCATTTCACAATAATACACGTACGTTTAAACAAATAAAGTCGCACTCTGTGATAAGCTCACCGAAAACATTAAAATCCTACATTACTCCTCTACGGGCCAGTGTGTCTTTCCATGCAACCCTGCATCTTATCTCCAGTTTCCTAAATAAGAGGAACAAAACAAAACAAAAAAACACTGCGAAGTGCAAACATGTAAAAGCCAAAAAAGAGGGAGGGGGACAGCCAAAAATGTTTTTGTTTGGGGCAGCAAAAAACCTAGATGGCCCTGGTGATGTAGACATGGCTAAATAAACCCAGAGTCCTAAACAGACTTTACTAGCAGTCTCTTACCAACTCTAGAATGTGGTTTTATTTCCGGTGGAACTTGAAATCCACATGATTAAATACAGATGACAGGAGACTTTTGGCAGGTGTGATGAAGTTGCATCTCCTCACCACGATGTCTGAATTCACACATCCATCAGCATCTGAAGATTCAATGCAAAGAAGTCTGAAATTGCTGTTGCATTTTAACTAAGACAAATTAAGATAAAAGAACTGATTGCAGATATGCCTTGCTGCATAGAAATAATTTATATGTGAATTGCATTTTGCACAGAAAATTTGCCAGCAATTGAGGATTATTTTTCCTTAGATTTTTTTTTCTATATTTTTTCCATCAAACCAGGATAATCAACCCCTCAATGTTGAGCAAACTTTTCCGTTATCACAATCAAATACTTAGGGTGTGAGCTAGCCATTCTGTTTCAACTCAGCAAAGGACTCCTATTGTATTTTCATAATAAACTGTTTTGTTGAACACATTTCTCTCCTTTCAGCAAGTTATATCTTTATTCAGTATATTAAAAATGTAAGTTTAGTCCAAGTGGATTATACATCAATTTCACGGGCTGAATTTCCTATGTGACTTTGGAAGCTCATTTTGCAAACTTACATTTCAGACTATTAAAAATAAGGTGGTATGCTTTTTTTTTAAAAAAAAAAGCATTTTGATTGCAGTTTATTATTTCACTTTGTACAAACATCAAGAAAAGTTAATTAACTGGCATGTTGTACTGGAAGATAGTTAAAGGGAAGCCAAGAA
The DNA here is from genome assembly GCF_003597395.2 of Chelonoidis abingdonii. Taxonomy (NCBI): domain Eukaryota; kingdom Metazoa; phylum Chordata; order Testudines; family Testudinidae; genus Chelonoidis; species Chelonoidis abingdonii. The sequence goes on from NC_133770.1 coordinate 134,891,658, forward strand.
AGTAAACAAGCATCTGCAAAGAAAAGTAAACTTGGAATAAAGCCTTTTGTATTTTCGATGAAGTATCAATCTTGAATACAATTACAATGTAGTTGTTAGTGTGTCATTCAGAAATATAGTAGATATTTTAATGTTCTACTTTTCAAACTATGATGGGAAACTTTGGTGATAAAGGACAAATTGAAGAAATGGAAGACCATAAAATGAAAAATGTAATACCTCTAATCTGCAGAAGGGAGACAGACAGGCACATGAAGCATTAAATGGGACTGGTATCACTGTAATATTTTAGAAAAAGGCAAAATATCTGGTCCAAAGTCTCAGGATAATTGAGTAATACAGTGATTTTGGCTATACCAAGAAAAAAAGGACTTCATAGAATCATAGAAATGTAGGGCTGGAAGGGACCTTAAGAAATTGTGAAATCCAGCCCCTTGTGCCAAGGCAAGACCAAGTAAAACTTAGCCATCTCTGACAAGTGCTTGTCCATTTTGTTCTTGAAAACATCCAATGATGGGGATTCCACAAACTGCCTTGAAAACCTATTCCAGAGTTTAATTACCCTAACAGTTAGAAATTTTTTTCTTAATATCTAACCTAAATCACTCTTGCTGCAGATTAAGATGATTATTTCTTGTTCTTGGGGAAAGATATTAAGAAAGGATAAAATGTGTAATACAATACAAAATAGGGTCAGACAATAGGACCATCTCAGCAATTATGCTATGACAAACCCATGTAGCATCGAGATTAAATTATCCAAAAAGCCAATAAAGTTTTCTAGGCATTTTTCTAGAAGCGATATTTTTATATCACTCAGCAACTTCATAGTTGTCAGGTGACACACATCTCTCTCTCTGGTGGTAATAGTAGACTTTTGTTTATGAAAGATGTTTATTTGATTAACCTAACACAAAACTGCAATGAACAGTACTGCAGCCACCTACCTAGTAAATAATCCACTAAATTGATGTATATGGAATCTTCTGAGATTATTAGATGTAACTAATCCACCTAGAGAGAAAAGATAATACCACAACCTGACATTTATTTCTCTAAATATGAGCATTCCAAAAATTAAACTATGATTTTTCTTATTGAGTGTAGTACTGATGAGGAAGCAATGCTTAACAAAAGGGGGTGAGAGAGAATTTATTAGCTTCAGTGTGGAAGCTAAATCACTTCTCTGCCTGTCACATGACCTTCAATTATAAGTGTATCTATTCACCAAGGAAATAGCTAGCCACACTCATGCTCTGTGTACCTTCACAATCAGAACTAGAAAACATTGGGCCAATCTGGTGGCATGATGACCAGTGATGGATTAGCCATTGGGCCAATGGGGTCCGTGCCCAGGGGCCCCAGCCAATTGGGGTCCCCCCAGAAAAATAGGCTCCCCCACACCCCGACCCGCTCCTCCCACCCAGCACTCCTAACAGGGAGCGGAGTCAGGGCGCAGGGGCTTCTCCTGCTCCACCAGCCCATCTGGCACTCCTGCTGGGGAGTGGGTTGGGGCATGGAGACTTCCCCCACTCCCCAGGTAGAAGCACCAGTTGGGTGGGCAGAGCAGGGCAAGCCCCCACACTCCATCAGGAGCACCGCGCAGGTGGAGCAAGCCATCATGCCCCGACCCCACTCCCCAGCAGAAGTGATGGGCAGGGTGGGGGTGGGACAAGCCCCTACACGCCGACCCCGCTACCTGACAGGAGTGTGCAGGAGGCTCAAGGGGGGCCCCCCTTGCTCTGTCCCAGGGCCCCACAACACAGTAATTCGCCTCTGAGAATGGCAAAGCAGAATGCTGCCAAATCTGGGTACTGAGTGTCCTGGGTTGACAGAAGCTAGGAGTGTTGCACAGACACCACATCAGCCTCTGATGGGGGAGGGAAGAAACCCTGCTGAGTGCCAGACAAACACACCTTCAACCTGTGTCACTGAGGGAGACGATTGCCTGAACATGGCGCATCTGAGGGACACAGGACAATAAAAGAGAGAAAAATAAGGAGACACTAAAGGCCCTTTAGAAAAAGTGAGAGGACACTGTGCCAAAGAGAGAGAAGTGTGGTTTAGTAGCATTAGCCTGTACACTGGGAGCCTAGAACTTCCAAGTTTTTATCCTGGCTTTGCCACTGGTTCCCTTTGATGGTCTTGGACAAGTGACTTTACCTCTCTGCTCCAGTTTTCCTGTTTGTAAACAGGAGGTAAAACCTATTTACCACACAGGCATGTTTGGAAAGTGCTTCGAAAATGAATAGTGCTATATAAGGGTTAACTATTATCATTATGGAACTGAGAGCTAACTCTTTAGTAGTTAGCACTCAGGCTGTCTTGTTCTATTTCCTATTTCCATTTAATAGTTCTATTTTCCTTCAATGCATACCTGCGAATTCCTTCAGCATTAAAGGGAATGAAGTGTGCTCATCTAGGGGAGAACAGACCTGTATAGTTTCTCTCTCATTGCAAACCAGAAATCCTAACACAGTAACACTGGCTTATTCTCTGGCCAGTGTGCTTGCATTGGATTCCTTTTACATTTTCATCCATCATATGAATGCGTTGTAATAATAATCCCTTTTATATGGCAGTATCAAGGCATTGCCACAAGCCACAGGGAGCAACGCCTGCTATAAGTAAAGAAGAGCAACTGTCTATATTCTTCTAAATTCCTTTACTTTCCTCCTGCCTCCCCCTTTATCAGACGAATTGTGTGGAAATCAGTAGCATCAAGCATGTTGACTTCAGCAGTCTGATCAGTATAATTTCTAAACTGTTTTAAAAACTGATCTATTATGAATTACAAGCGATTTATGCTTAGCAGAATAATGCATGGTTTCTAAAAGATGACGTGTGAGAACATTTTACAAAACATGACCAAGCAATGTTTTTAGTGCTCTTATAATTGTTCATGCAATCTATGCCTTGTATAGATGTGTGGAATAACGTCAATGTCAAAAAGCAAATATATTTCTAGCTGTTCCCACATGTTACCGTCCATGAGATTCAAGGGAAGTACTGTAGAATTTATTGGTCAGATATTGTTACATTTTATATGGTCTGTGTTACTGAACACTAAAATGATAAAATATAGTGCAGAGTAAGCTACATGCTTAGATATTGTGAGCACCTTGAAAAAATTCCACTTGAAAGATTCTACCAGTGCTAAAGGATTTTCCCATTTTAAAAGTAGGGAATATGGCTTGGTCCAACACAGAATCGTAGAATCATATGCTGGAAGGGACCTCAAGAGGTTATCTAGTCCAGTCCCTTGCATTCATGGCAGGACTAAGGCCTGGACTACACCAGCAAGTTTCTGCGCAGTAAAGCAGCTTTCTGTGTTATCACTCTTGAGGTGTACACACTGCCAAGCCACTTAGTGTGCAGAAACTGCACAGTTGCAGCACTGTAAAAAAAACCCACCCCAAGAAGTGTACAGCTTTCTGTGCTGTGGCTACAGTGCTGCAGTGCCAGTGTAGACACCCTGGTTGATTACAGCACTGCAAATGGTCTCTGGGAGGTGTCCCACAATGCCTGTTCTCACCTTGGTTTGAAGTCTATGCTCCTGCTCTCAGCTGACCAACTGCCATCCCCACCCCTTAAATTCCTTGGGAATTTTGAAAGTCCCCTTCCTGTTTGCTCAGTGGTGAGTGCAGTGGTCTCAGCGCATCTTTCCAGGTGGACATGCCTGCTCCGTGCACCAGGTGATCCCCCACTTGGAGCAATGCCAAGCTGCTGGACCTCATCAGCATTTGGGGAGAGGAGGCTGTCCAGTCCCAGTTGCGCTCCAGCCAAAGGAATTATGATACCTACAGACAGATTTCATGATGCATGACAGAAAGGGGCCATCACCGGGACACATTGCAGTGCAGGGTCAAAATGAAGGAGCTGCGGAACGCCTACCACCAGGCATGGGAGGCAAACCGCCGCTCTGGTGCTGTGCCCATGAGCTGCCAGTTCTACAAAGAGCTGGACGTGATACTCAGCAGTGCCAATATCATGAACAGATATCACACAGGAACACACAGGCTCTTATTGAAAACTTGGCATGATGCTTGGAACTTTTTCAATCAATTTTTCATGTCTGTCTTCCTCATAGTGTTTATAAAATTTATTGATAGTTGCTCTCCATTCTGATCTGTCCATGGCTATGTCTTCAAAGTGATCAATACTTATGCTGCATGAGATGAGATTCTGCTTCAGGGTCTCTTTGAAGAGTGTTCATTGACCACCACTCCTGTGCTTTCAGAGTTTCAGAGTGCCACTTTTTGTGGGAATCTATCATTGCCCATTCCAATAACATGACTTGTCTATCTAAGATGAGCTATGATAGTCAATGCCTCAATGCTGTTTGGTTTTGTTCTTTTAAAGATGTTTGAGACTATGTCTGCCAATGGAACTTCAGAATACAATGGAGACAGCACATGTGAAATTTTTCAAGTTGCTTAATGTGTCTGCAATAAACTGTCCACATTTGTATCCATGTAAAAGGGATACAATCACTGCTGCATTGTATATCAGTTTTGTTGACTGTTTGATGGTTGCGTATCCTATGGTGAAGTCTTCAGAAGGCCTGGCTTGCCTTTAATGTTCTATATGGATATTTCTTGATCCAGGGAACCATCAGTTGAGAAGGTACTGCCAAGGTAAGTAAAGTGATTGATGCTCTTTAGTTCTAAACTATCAATGGTGATGTTTGGCAGAGGACTTCAGTTATTTTCCAGGCTGACGGTGAGTCCAAATTGTTTAGTTGCTTCTGAGAACCTGTCATAGATAAGCTGTAGGTCACTCTCATTATGACTAAGTAGTGCACAATCATTAGCAAAAAGGGCTTCACATATGAATTCCTCAAGAACTTTTATCTTTGCAGTAAGACTTTGGAGGCTGAAGAGTTTTCCGTCAGTTCTGTACCTTACGTAGATGCCCTTCTGAATGTTCTGTTTTGTATAGAAAGGTTCCAAAGAAGAGACCAAAAAGGGCTGGTGCCAGCGTACAGCCTTGTTTCACCCAGTTAAATACGGGAAATGATTTAGAAAGGCCACCATCTGAGAGTACTTGACCAATCAGGTCTTCATGGAATTGACGTGTGATGTTAATGAAACTGGTGGGGCAGCCAGACTCTTCTAGAATTTTTGGGAGGCCTTTTCTGCTCAGTGTCAAACACTTTTTTTTTTTTAGATTAATGAAGACAGCATATAGTTCCATGTTTTGTTCTGAATCTGATTTTTCATGAATCTGTGGTGCTCTAACCTGATCTGAATCCACATTGGTTCTCCGGCAGAAACTTCTTTATATTGTTCTGACAAACCAATTGAGCAAAATATGAGTGAGGATTTTACCACCTACATATAGCAAGGAGAAATCCCAGTAGTTCCCACAGTCACATTTTGTCACGTTCATAGTTGTGGCCTTTATTTTTGTGTAGCGTAATTATGCTTATAGCTTTGAAGTCCTGAGGAATTTCCTCTGCTTTCAAGATATCCTTAATGATTTCACATAGATAGGTGACACTTTGGGGTCTGCGAGTTTAAACATTTCAGCTGGCATGCTGTCTTTGCCAAGTGATTACCTACCCCATTCCAATCTGGCCAGTCTACTGCAGCTGGTAAATCATCCACACATGCAGTCATTCTGTAAGAAAAGCAAGAGCTCTCAGTGTGTTGACATGGAACATACATAAGAATGTAAGAATGGCCATACTGAGTCAGACCAATGGGCCACCTAGCCCAGTATCTTGTCTTCTGACCATGACCAGTACCAGATGCTTCAGAGGGAATGAACAAAACAGGGAAATTTTGAGTGATCCATCCCCTGTCGTCCAGTCTCAGCTACTGACAGTCACAGGTTTAGGGACAACCAGAACATAGGGTTACATCCCTGACCATCTTGGCTAATAGTCACTGATGGACTTCCCTCCATGAACTTTTCTAATTCCCTTTTTTTAACCCAGTTATACTTTTCACCTTTACAACATCCCCTGGCAACAAGTTCCACAGGTTGATTTTGTATTGTGTGAAGTACTTCCTTTGGTTTGTTTTAACCTAGTGCTTATTAATTTCATTGAGTGACCACTGCTTTTTGTGTTATGTGAAGTGGTAAACAGCACTTCCCTATCCACTTTCTCCACACCATTCATGATTATATAGACCTCCATCATATCCCCTCTTAGTCATTTCTTTTGTAAACTGAACAGTCCCAGTCTTTTTAATCTCTTCTCATATGGAAGTTGTTCGTCCCTAATCATTTCTTTGCCCTTCTCTGTACCTTTTCCAATTCTAATATATCTTTTCTGAGATGGAGTGACCAGAACTGCATGCAGTATTCCAAGTATGGGTGTACCAGGGATTTATATAGAGGCATTATGATATTTTCTGTTTTATTATCTATGCTTTTCCTAACAGTTCCTAACATTGTTAGTTTTTTTTTTACTGCTGCTGCACATTAAGTGGAAGTTTTCAGGATCCACAATGTCTCCAAGATCTCTTTCTTGAGTAGTAAACAGTTAATTTAGACCTCATCACTTTGCCTGTATAGATGGGATTATTTTTTCCAACATGCCATTTTGCACTTATTAACAATGAATGTCATCTGCCATTTTGTCACTCAACTTAATGAGATTCCTTTGTAACTCCAAAACTGACAGCGAAGTTAACTATCTTGAGTAATTTTGTATTGTCTGCAAACTTTGCCATCTCACTGTTCTCCCCCATTTCCGGATCATGTATGAATATGTTGAACAGCACTGGTCCCAGAACAGATCCCTGGGGATCCCATTACTTACCTCTCTCCATTCTGAAAACTGACCATTTATTCCTACCTTTTTCTTCCTGTCTTTTAACCAGTTACTGATCCATGAGAGGACCTTCCCTCTCATCCCATGACTTCTTAGTTTGTTTAATGCCTTTAGTGAGGGACCTCATCAAAGACTTTCTGAAAGTCCAAGCACACTATATTCACTGGATTACTCTTGTCCACATGCTTGTTGACTCCCTCAAATAATTCTACTAGATTGGTGAGGCATGATTTCCCTTTACAAAAGCACCATTATCATCCAGTGGCCTCATGGCTTGTTTCCTGCTTCTGATGTAGTTGAAAAAAATTCAGTTAGTTTTTGTGTCTTTTGCAAGTTGCTCTTCAAATTATTTCTTGGTTGGCCTTATTATATATGCTTGACTTTCTAGAGTTTATGCTCCTTTCTATTTTCCTCATTAGGATTGGACCTCCAATTTGTAAAGGATGCCTTTTTGCATCTTACCTGCTCTTTTACCCTACTGTTTAGACAAGGTAACATTTTTTGGTGCTCTTACTGGTTTTTAATTTTTTTTAATACATTTAATTTTGAGTCTCTATTACAGGGTTGGCAAAGTTTTTGGTCCGAGGGCCTGTCATAGTATACTTTCCTCAATCTGAACCTTACAGTCCAAAAATGAGGTACTAGCATGAAGTCCTCTAAGCTTAATTACCAGCTTAGATCTGATACGCTGCCACCAATCAGGATTCTGAGTGCCTGATAAACTCTGGTCTCCCCAAAACCTTCCCTGGGGACCCCCAAGACCCAGATCCCCTGGATCTTAATACAAGGAAGGTAACTCTTTCCCTCACTAGTGCCTCTCCTAGGCTTTCCCTCCCTGGGTTACCCTAGAAGATCACTGGGATTCAACTCCTTGAATCTTAAAACAGAGGCTTTCCACCTCACCCAGAGGCAATACAGATTCAAGCTCCGTGAATCTAAACAAAGGGATTCCCCCTTCCCCCCCCCTTCTTTCTCCCTGTCTCCCACCACTTCCCTGGTAAGTACAGACTCAATTCCCTTGAGCCTCAACTAGGGAAAAAATCAAACAGGTCTTAAAAAGCAAAACTTTTAATAAAAAGAAAGAAAAAAAAAAAAAAGTTATCTCTGTAATCTAGATGGTAAATATTACAGGGTCTATCAGCTTATAGACAATGGAGAAAAGCCTTCTCCAACAGAAATACAATTTAAAATACTTTCAGCCAAATACACTTTAAAACTCTACCAGCCAGATACACAGTTGCAAATACAGAAACAATCAAAAGACTATAACCGCCTTTCTACTCAATACTCACTATTCTGAATATATAAGAGACTGTAGCAGGGAGATTGGCAAGAAACCTGGTTGCACATCTAGTCCCTTCCAGGACTCAGAGAGAACAAAGCAAAACCCAAAAACCACAAACAAAGGCTTCCCTCCACCGAGATTTGAAAGTATCTTGTTTCCTGATTGGTCCTCTGGTCAGGTGTTGCAGGTCACAGTTTGTTAACCCTTTACAGGTGAAAGAGACATTAACCCTTAGCTATCTGTTTATGACAGGGCCACATTGGGGTATGGAAACTGTATGGCGAGCCATGAATGCTCACATAATTGGGGTTGGGGTGCGGGAGGGGGTAAGGGCTCTGACTGGGGGGGCTTTGAGGGAGGCCAGAAATGAGGAGTTCCAGGTGTGGGAGGGGGCTCCAGGTTGGGGAAGGGAGGTTAGGGTGTGGGGAGAGGAGGTCGGGGGCTCCAACTGGGGGTGCGGGCTCTGGGGTGGGGCTGGAGATGAGGGGTTTGGGGTGTAAGAGGATGCTCCGGGCTGGGATCAAGGGGTTCTGAGGGCAGGAATGAGATCAGGGCTGGGGCAGAGGGTTGGGGCATGTGGGAGTGGCTCAGGGGTGCAGGCTCCAGGCGGCGCTTACCTCAAGTGGCTCCTGGAAGCAGCATCATGTCTCCCTCTCTGGTTCCTATGTGGAGGCATGGCCAGGCGGCTCTGCTGTGTGCTGCCTGTCTGCAGGCACTGCCCTCGCAGCTCCCATTGGCTGGAACTGTGATGGTGGCACTTGGGGCTGGGGCAGCATGCAGAGTGGAGCTCCCCAGCTGCCCCTAGGTGTAGGAGCCAGAGGAGGGACATGCCACTGCTTCAAGGAGCTGCGCTGAGCAGCCCCCGGCCCTGCTCCCCGGCTGGAGTGGGGCAAGTCCCAGGCCCCGCTTCCCAGTGGGAGCTCAAGGGCTGGATTAAAATGACTGGCAGGCTGGATGCGGCCCATGGGCCATTGTTTGCCCACCCCTGCTCTATTACGTGTTTTTAAATAGTCTCTGTACATCTTGTAGGCATTTCACTCTTCTGACTGTTCCTTTTCATTTCCATTTAACCAGCCTCCTCTTTTTTGTGTAGTTTCCTTTTCTGAAGTTAAATGCTATTGTGTGGGGTTTCTTTAGTATTTCCCTCCTACACATATGTTACATTTAATTATATTATGGTTGCTGTTACCATGCAGTTCAGCTATATTCACCTCTTGTACCAGATCCTGAGCTTCACTTAGAACTAAATCAAGAATTGCCTCTCCCCTTGTGAGTTCCAGGACTAGCTGCTCTGAGAAACACTCATTAGTTATGTCTAGAACTTTTATCTCTGCATCACATCCTGAGGTGACATGTACCCAATCAATATGGGGATAGTTGAAATACTTCGTTATTATTGGGTTTTCTGTTTTTGTAGTCTCTCTAATCTCACTGAGAATTTCACAATGTCAATCATCATCCTGGTCAGATGATCAATAGTATGACCAATAGTATACTCCTACTGCTATGCTCTTTATTATTCAAGCATAGAATTTCTATCTATAGAGATTCTATGATACAGTTTGTTTTATTTAAGATTTTTACTATATTTGACTATGCTTTCTTTCACATATAGTGCCATTCCCCCACCAGCATGACCTACAGTGTCATTCATATATATTTTGTACCATGGTACAATCATGTCCTATTGATTACCATTGTTCCACCAAGTTTCTGTGATAGCTATTATATGAATATTCTCATTTAATACCAGGCACTCAAATTTCTTCATCTTATATTTAGACTCCTAGCATTTATATACAAGCACTTATAAAATTTGTCTATATTTAGTTGCTTCCCCTCATGTAATGTAATTGAATTGAACCCTTTTTTGTTTGTTTCTCTTCGGTTCCTACCTGTACATTATCAACTTCTATCCTCTCCTGTTTATTGGGCTATAGTTCACCTAAAGGGTGTATCTGCCCAAATAGTGTGCTCCTCCACATCTGTTGGGTTTCTCCCAGCCCTTGGTTTGAAAACTCTTCTATGATCTTTTTAATTTTACTTGCTAGCAATCTAGTTCCGTTTTTATTTAGGTAGAGCCCATCCTTCCTGTATAGGTTCCTCCTTCCAAAAAGGTTCCTGGTTCCTAATAAATCTAAATCCTTCCTCTCAACACCATCTCATCCACACATTGAGACGCTGCAGTTCTGCCAGTCGAACTGACCCTGTGTGTGGAACCAGAAGCATTTCAGAGCATGCTACCATGGAGGTCCAGGATTTTAATCTCCTACCTAGCAGCCTAAATTTTGCTTCCAGGACTTTTCTCCTACTTTCTCTATATCTTTGGTACCTACATATACTATGACCACTGGCTCCTCCCAAGAATGGCACATATATCCATCTAGATGTCTTAAGAGATCTGAAACTTTTGCACCAGGCAGACAATTAACCATGCAGTTCTCCCAGTCATCACAAACCCAGCTATTTATCAGATTTATTTGGGCATAAGCTTTCATGGGGTTCATCAGATGAAGAGGGTTCTAGCCCACAAAAGCTTATGCCCAAATAAATGTGTTAGTCTCTAAGGTGCCACAAGGACTCCTCATTGTTTTTGCTGACACAGACTAACACAGCTACCACTCTGAAACCAGCTATCTATATTTCTAATAATTGAATCCTACATTACTACTATCTGTCTCTTCCTAACAACTGGTGTCCCCTCTCCTGGAGGGGTTCCTCAGTGTGAGCGGATACCATGACATCTTCTGGAAGGAGGATTCCAACTACAGAACCATTTCCCTCCATTCCAGCTTGATGTTTTCCTTCCCCATGACTTTCATCCTCCTCAATAGCACAGAGACTGTCAGACTAGGGATGGAACCCCTCTACTGTGTTCCATAAAGTCTCCTCTATGTACTCTGTCTCCCTTAGCTCCTTCAGTTCAGCCACTGTGGTCTCAAGAGCCTATACGTGGTCTCTGAGGGCCATGAGCTGCGTGCAACATATGCACACATACTCCACATGCCCACAAGCCAGGTAATTGTACATGATACATGCAATGCAACAAACGATAGATCTCACTATGCTGCTGGGCTTCTTACTGCATTATTTTTACTCTTGCAAGACTTTGTTTGCTCTAGGGAGGAGGGGTTATTGGCCTAAGAATAGACTGTGTTTATTAGGTGTATCTGCCTCTCACATTCCTTCTCTAAAGTCCCTTGCAAAACTCTCCTGTTTGCTAGCTTCTCTGGTCTCATATAACCTGGCTTTTTAAACCCCTGTTCTCCGTGCATTATCTCCACCCCTTGTCAAGGGATTCTAAAAAGGGGTTAGGGATTAAAAGATCTAGGGATTCACAAGTAAGCTCTCGACCTAGCATAGCAAGCCTCTTTGCTCAGTACACAGCCCCCAAAAGAGATCACACTATAATCTGCACACAACAAACAAACTAACAGACAAATTTACCACAGGGATCACGTAGTCTCTCCTCTTTCACCTGGAGAGCTCCCTCACAAAACGCTCTTGTTTGCTGCGCCAGTTCACTAGCTCCTCAAGTCACTTTGAATCCCTGTGCAGACCGTAATGGATAGAGATAACACATCAAAACCCAAAAGGCATACAGCAGTAATGGCAAGGGAACTTGCTAGTTACAGCTACACTGAGCTAAACCAGCCTTGCAGACAAAGTCTCCATAAAGGAACTAAGAGGTGACAATATCTTCTTTTGGAAAGGGAAACAAGCAGAGGAAGACAAATTTTTGCCAGTGGTCTTGCCATTAAAACAACCTCCTGAAATCACTGAAACAATTACCTGTGGACAAAAATGAATGCCTGATGACTCTAAAACTTCCCATGGGAAAAATCAGGCTTTGAGAATCTGATCAGTGCTTATGCTCCAACCGTGTCTTAAGAGGTCTGAAACTTCTGCACCAGGCAGACAATTAAACATGCAGTTCTCCCAGTTATCACAAACCCAGAAGAAACAAAAATACAGAAGAAACAAAAGAGCAGTTCTATCATGATTGGGATGACATAATTAAACCTATACTCAGTGAAGACATGCTCATACCTCTCAGAGACTTTAATGCCAGAGCTGGAAAAGAGAGTGAGGCTTGGAGTGATGTAATAAAAACCCATGGCATCAGAGAAACAGCAACAGTTTCCTCCTCTCAGTAAGCGTGCTGAGCATGAGCTTGTTATTATCAACACAATCTTCAGGCAAGCCAACAAATATAAACCTCTTGCATGCAGCCAAGATCAAAGCACTGGTACCTAATTGACTATGTAATTATATGGCAAAGGGACATTGAGATCACCATAGCAATGCAAGGGGAAAAGTGTTGGACTGACCATAGGATGGTCAGAGCCATTATTAATTTACATGCTGTTGCTCATCAGTGAAAACAATGCTGAACAGATTAAACCGAAACTGAACAGAGCAAAGCTAAAATATCCATTTCTTCAAGAAAAACTGAAGGAAAACTTAGAAGAAGAAATTGATAGCATTACATCATCAGCCAATAACGCATTCAAAAAGTGGAATATATTCAAATCAACCATTCTTCAAGTCTGGGAAGAATCTCTAGGCAAAAATCAAAGACGGCATCAACACTGGTTTGATGAAAATGATGATGAAATCAAAAAGATCCTCAAGGAAAATAATGTGTTTATGTCTTTGCAAAATGACAAAGAATCAACACCAAATAAAGATAAATTTAAGCACCTGGAAGCCAAAGTTCAAAGCCAGCTTTGTGTCCTAGAGGGAAAAGAAAACAGAAGAAACACAGTGTTATGTTAATACTAGCAACACAAAGATGTTTTATGATTCCCTGAAGACCATTTATGCCCCATCAAAACTGGGACCAGCTCCATTAAAGAGTTCAGATGGATCTACTTTAATTAAGGACAAGAGAGGCATTCCTAAAAAATGGATGCAGCACTTCACTGAGCTACTCAATTATCCCTCTACTGTCAACTCACAGATGCTGGAGGAACTTGACCTAACATCCCATATATGAAGAAATTGCCCAGCCAAGGATGTTTGGGATATAGGAGAGGTAGTACCTCTGTAAGTCAGAGCAGTCACACTCTCAATCTGGTCTTCTTTCACTGGTCCTCACTTTTCATTCTCTCTTTCATTGGTCCTCACTTCACACACAGCTCTCACTTCTTACACTACTATTGGTACATGGTTTCCTGCTGAAGAACTGGTCTTCACAACCATGCTGAATTATTTAAGATGTAGCAATATACAGAATGTGATTTACTTTAAAAGTTTGATCGGTCCAAACACAATCCACTGGATTGTATTACAGTGACTGGATGGTGTTACACAGGCTGCATAGCACATCATTATACTAAACCTGAACCATCAACACTGCACTTCAACGGGAAGTCTCTAAATAGACAGCTCCAAATTATATTTAAAAGGAAAATCAGCAAAAATCCACCTGAACAAATAACAAACCCACAAAACTACTAAATGGATAAAAATCCTGGATGAATTTGCCAACTGGTAAAATATAATAAATAATAATAATAATGTAAATTCATTAAACTACTTAAATGTCCACAACACTCAGAATTGCTGCAGTCTGAAACTATTTTTTAGTCTAAATACTATGTGGGTGGATGTGTTTTTCTTTCATTTTCTGAAAACAAAGTGGTGCTGCGTCAGCATATCAAATGCTAAATAAAACAGAGAGGTAAGTTAAATACATGCTAAAATATAAAAAGAAGGGACATTTCTAAAAATGTATTTTATCATTTAAAAATTGCAAAGAAGTTAGTTGGCAGAAGGAGGCAGTTGCTTTATAGGAAAAAATAAAAGGGAATGAAAATGAGGGAGAGGAAGACCTGAGATGAGTCTATGAAGGAAAAGGACCAGTTCACAGACAAAGGAGTCAGTCAGAAAATCCAAATAAGATCCAAGTGAGAAACCAAGTGCTGAAATAGGAGTGAGAGATAATTTAGACAAAAAAGAATGGCATTTTAAAAAAGGAAGGTAGAAGTGGTTACTGTAGTTGTAAAAGAATGGAATGTAATATAGATGAAGAGAATGAAAGAATGGACACAACTAATTTCTAGTGAGAAAAAAACTGTTTAATCTAAATATTAATTCTGCAGTTTTCACAACCCAGGAATAAAATCTGTCTAGAAAATTACTCATGTACCAGTGTTATTATTCTCCCGCACTTCACTCTAAAACACAAGAATCCTCTGTGCACTAAAATTGACCACTTTACTCAAAAAAAAACATATAATAGATGCAACGTTAAACCACAGGCACAAAGCTTAAGCTTTCACAGGGTTGGAAACTTCACACAGGGGAAACTAAGGAGCAGAATTGGTTCACTCAAATGAAAGATGGCAACACTAAATATTTTTAGTGGGAACTCCCAATATAGCAGAATTACTCAGGAAGGAAATTCAGAATCCTGAATTTCCATGGTTGGAGAGAGTAGACGAAGGGCAGCCTGACTGAAAACATGATGCTATATATCCAACTGATCTACCCAGAATCAGGAACACACTGGAATTTAGGCAGATAGTCTGGAAATAAGAACTACTTTGAGTGGTTGTCCACACAGATTCCACTCGTGGTGTGCATGTGCCCTGTGCATGCAAGATCCGTTTTCTTTCAATAGCAGTGTCCGTTGGGGCCCCATCTACATCTCTGGGTGCCTTGTGTTGCTCTGTGTAAGTGACCAAAGCATAGGCAGTCTGGCCTAGCAGCGACAGCAAAGCTGGGGTTCCCACATCAAGGATGGCAATCAGTGAACAAGGGTCGGAGGAATCACTAGAGCCAAGTTCAGTAAGCAAAAGTCAGGGTCAGAGTCAGGCTGGGGTTGGAGATCAGAGGTAGTACCAGGCTGGAGTCAGAAGGCAAGAGTCAGGGTCAGAGACCAGACATCAGGAGACAAAGTGAGGTCTGGAGTCACAACAGGCCAGAAGTCTGTATGGTTTCCCAGACAATTGCCTTGCCCACCCTCTAGGATTAAATAGGGCACTTAGCCAATCAGAGAGCCATAAAGTACTGTCACTCTGGGTCCCTTGGGCGGTACTTCCTGCAGCACCTATTCTGTGCCGCTACATGGCTGCCTGGGGGCACTGTACCAGGAATGTCAGCTGCCCCAGGCTCTGCAGATCCATGTTCTAATGTCTCCATCCTTACACCCTGTAGCTTAGGGCATAAAGGGTGAAGCAGGCTGAAGCACCCATCAGTGTCATCTCACAACCAAAGCTGTAAGACACAGAAGCATCTGTATCCCTTGTACTGTGTGAGTAGTTTGTAGTTAGGATAGTTATAATATCAGTGTAGTTAGTTATTAACAAGCTTTCCTTTTTCCTGTTGGCTGACAAAAGATTCAAAGTAGGTAGTTAGGTAAATTTCCTCCCTCCCTCCCCAACAAGGATTCTAAAAGATGGCAGATACCAAGTCACTGGGATTTACAATATGCCCCTAGTGTGGCATGGCTATGCCTGTTAATGATGTGCACTCTTGGTGGTTCATTTACCTTGGGGAGGGGCACATCCTGGAACATTGTTCTGTGTGCTGTTCCTTCTTGAATCATACACTGAAGATGAAGGAGATAAGACTCAGGTTTTCCTTGCTGAAGATCTATGCAGACCTCCTTTGAGTCCAGGAGATGTTCAGAGAAGCCTCCTCAAATAGGTAAATCTCACAGTGTTGGTGCATCAGTGATCTGCAACACCACTCCAGGCTCTTGGACTGCTTCTCCCAAACCCCATTCATCTGCCACATCAGCAACAGCATCTGAGAGGGGCAGGAAAAAGCACCACTCCTGAGAAGAGGGTAGGCACAGATCACCTTCTCCAATGCCCAGCAAGAAGCATAAGACCCACATCACTCCTCACAGCCTCAAGTCTTTCCACCAAAAGACTTAAATCTGGGACCCATACAGTACCTCCATTCTGAAGGCTAAGTCAGCACCAATGGTTTCTTTAGATAGCAAAGACTATGCTGCCCTTGGTATTAAGTGCCTCATCGACAACACCAACTGCTGTGTCGGTACCAACTGACCTTACAGCACCACATACCTTGGTACTCACAATCTCGGCACCAAAGCAGTTCATGGAACCAAGTGACCTCTCACTGGCCCTGGTTCCAATCTCACTAGCAAGAGCAATTAAGGAAGGTTGTAGCTAAACCCCCAGATGCTCGGTCACCACTGACATTGACATCTGGATATCCTAGACAGAGCACTCCAAATAGGACTGCCTTCCCCTTCAGGAGGTTTACTCCTTTCTCTCCTTCTTTGGAAGAGCATAGCAAAGCTTCTTCTCTTGCTCATGATCATCCTCCCTTGCATGGCACAGTGACAGTCTGGGAGGGATTCCAGAGATTACTCTGTTAGGGGTGCCAGAAAGATATCAAAATAACATTGGGAACACCCTTGTTGGTACCCAACTAGTGTATCCTCCTTGTTACTTGTACCACCCATAGTCATATTGATCCCCCTAGGGTATGAAACCCTACACCAGAAAACAATCATCCTCAACCATCTCAACAGGCAAATCTCCTCCCTACAGGAAGAAGATTCAACCTCCCCAACCACTCAGCTGATTTAACCTCAGCTACTGAAGGGCAGTGAGGAGCACAGTGAAGACAACAATCATTCCCCAGAACAGGAGCACCCAGCACCTCCTACCGTATCCTCTCTTCCCCAGACAAGGCTGTCAGCTCTCAATCTACAGCCTCAGATAAGTTCAAGCTCTTTCAGGACCTAATAAAAGATAGTAGAAACACTGGACTTTCCTCTAAAGGTCATTCAGGAGAAGCAGCGTAAGCTCCTGGATTTCCTCCATATGACAACACTAGGAAGGCTGGTGATGTCTGTAAATGAGGGCTTACTCAAACATGCTAGGTAACATGGCACATGCCTGCATCCATCCCAGCTACCTTCAAGACAGCTGCAAGGTAAGTATCAGGTACTGGTCAAAGGGGTTGGGTACTTTTGCCAGCATCCTGCACTTGTGTCCCTGGTAATACAAGCAGTCCAGGCAAGATCAAAGTAGCAGGGTTATCCAAAGTCCTTGCAACAAGGACCCAAAGAAGCTGAAAGATCTATTCATCAGTGAGTCTAAGGATGAGAGTGTGACATTTCCCCACGGTACAATCTGAACTGCTGAACAATTGTCCCTCCTCAATTCTCCAACCTGAGGTGTCTTTCCTATTGCTTTGCTGTAAGAACATCCACTCCTGGCCTGCTTACACACAGTCTCAAGCATAAAAAATCACTCCCAGCTATGTTTCATGAATGCTCTGCCAGCCACTCATGAATTGTATTGCAGACACCAGCAAATTCTCAATCCCAGCCCTGTCCCCCAGAAATGTGCTGAGCACTCTAATGGACAATATAAGCTTATAGAATGTTCATCATTTCATCAAAGGAAAATGAAATGCACCAGCCTTTTTATGCCAAATGGAGTTTCCTACACATTTAAATCCAAACAAACTGGTTAAGATAAAACAATAAGATAAGTTTATTAACTACAGAAAGAAAAGAAAGATGTTAAGTGACTACAAGTAATGAGTCATAAAAAGTCTGGATTGGTTACAAAAGAAATAAAAGATAAAATGCAACTGACATCTAACAAACTAAAATGGATTCAGAGCAAATGTCTCTCTCTCACCTATATGCTCTAATAGGCTGGATTTACTTCCAGCCAGGAGTCCCCCAAGCAATTCAGTGTGTTCCTTCTTTGTTGTTCAGATGTTGATGATGTTATGAGCAGAGATAAAGGGAGGAGTAGAGTAAATGTTTTACCCCTCTTTTTTAACTAAGTCCCACAGTCTGGGACTTCAAATAGGCAATACTTTTGATGCCAATGTCAAGAGCCTGATTGGACCATAAGTAGTGTTCAACCCCGCCATTTGGCAACCATCTATTTTCTTTTTAAGAAGTCCGAGCTAGGAAAACCTTGGACTAATAGGTCCTGGAGATTGTAAACAAGGAGTATCCCACCCAGTTTGTCTATTCCAACTCCTATCCCATGCTCTCTGTCCTGCTTCAGGGACCTCTCTTACAAATTACTGTTGAAGCAGGTGGTAGAGACTCTCTTTAGCACCTGGGAGCAGTGGAGGAAGTGCCCTTAGAGTCAGGGGCAAGATCTTTTATTCCCACTATTTGCTAATCCCAAAGGAGAATGGTTGGAGACCCATCCTCAATCTTTGACAGCTGAACATTTCTATTCATTGTTTCAAATTCTGCATGGTTACCCTGACTTCCATAATCTCTGTCTTGGATGCTATGGACTCGTTTGTGGTTCTTGACCTGCAGGATACATATTTTCACATTGTGATGCATGCAGCACACAGAAATACTTCAGGTTCCTGGTAGGTTCATCACACTACGAAGAGTCTTCACTAAGGTTCTGGCTGTTGGGGAAGCTCAAAGAATACAGGGACTCCAGGTATACCCCTATCTCGGTAACTGGTTAGTTCGAGGAAGATTTCCTTAGGAAGTGATCTACTCACTTTCTGTGATTCTAGATCTCTTTGCCTTGCTAGGACTCAAAGTCAACAGGAAGAAATCCACACTAACTACCACCCAGAGCATAGAGTTCAGTGGGGCACTATTAGACTCCAGGTCAGTGAGGACATTTATTCCTCAACAGAGATTTTGGAAAAAAGAGACCTCATCAACTAGCTCCAAGCACAGCAAAGGACACCAGTGGGAACATGCCTCAAACTCATGAGTCAGACCTGCACCTATGTTGCAGAGAATGCCAGACTTCACCTTCAGTCCATGCCAGGGTGGATGAGATCAGTATATCCACCCAAAGGCACTGCATGGATTTGATGATCGTAGACCTACAAGAAGTCCTCTCCTGAAACTAGTGAGCAGAACCACTTCAGGTGTGCAACGGAATTCCTTTTTCCATGCTTCCAACTACAAAGACTTTAGCAACAGATGCCTCTACTCAGGTATGGTTCGGAGATGGGGAGTGCATGTTCAACAACAGAAAATTTGAGGGATACGGTTTCTTCATAAGGCCTACCTGCACATAAACATTCTGGAACTCAGGGCATGCAAGGCTTTCTTACTCCTTCTTCAGGATTTAGTAATCCAAGTGCTGACAGAAAACTCCATAGCAATACACTATATTAACAGACAAATGGGAGCAAGATCCTCTCCACTCTTTCAAGAAACCATGTCTCTTTGGGATTGGTCATATTACCCAGGTATCTTTCCACCTACTTATTCTACAGATTATCCTATCAGCGGGGACTTTTCCAAAAGTCATGAGTTGTCCCTGAAGGACTCAATCCTGAAGTTGAATTGTTTGTGACATGTCACAATAACAAGTATCAAATATTTTGCTCCAGAGGGAGTGCAAGCCCAGGCTCCCTGACAGATGCCTTCTTCATTCTGTGGACACCAGGATTAACGTACATCTTCCCACCAATACCCAAGATACCTAGGGTTCTGAGAAAGCTGAGCCAAAATAAAGGTTGCATCATCGTGATAGCCCCAGCATGGGTCAAGCAGTTCTGGTATGCAGTCCTGGTGAATCTATCAGTACAGACCCCAGTTACCCTACCAGTTCTGCCCAATCTCGCTTCCCAGATCAACATTCAGATCCGGCAGCTGAATGCAGCACTGTTACACCAGACAACCTGGAAGCAGGCTGCATGAGGTCCATAGAAAGAATCTGTTCATCGGAGGTTCAAAACGTTTTGCCTCAAAGCAGAAAAGCTTTCACCAGACTGACAAACAAGGCTAAATAGAAAAGGTTTGCTATCTAGGCAGCTCAGCATGAGCACAACTAAGAGCTCCAATTCCAGCCATATTATTTGCTAGCCCTCTGGACTATCCATCAGCTCAGTAAGAGTCTATCTAGCTGAGATATTTGCAAATCACAGTCCTGTCCAGGGCCACATTGTATTGTCACACCCTACAGTGACAAAATTCCTGAAAGGACTGGTTTGTTTTCCCCTCAGCTAGGGAGCCCCTTCCTTCTAGGGACCTTAATATAGTACTAGTTGATTTGATGGGTCCCCATTTTGAGCCCAGGGCAACCTGCTCCTTTTACTGTCTTTTAATTAAAATGGCTTTTCTGGTGGTCATTGCATCAGCTAGGACAGGGAAATCTAGACTTTCCAGGAGGGGAAGGGAAGGGAAGGGTCCCTTGTCTTTCACAAGGACAGAGTCACCCTTAGACCTCACTCAGAGTTCCGGTCTAAGGTGGTTTCAGAATTCCACATAAAGATCAATCTTTTCACCTCCAAGCCTCATTCTAACCCAAGATAAGCAAAATTCCATGCATGAGATGTAGAGGAAGCATAATATTTTTATTTAGATATGTCATAATTCCCCACTCTGAACCTTAGCGTCCAAAAGATGGGGTACCAGCATGAATTCCTCTAAGCTCAATTACCAGCGTAGTACTTGTAGCACTGCCACCAACCAGGAATTCCAGTGCCTAGTACACTCTGGTCCCCCCAAAACCTTGCCCGGGGAACCCCAAGACCCAGATCCTCTGGATCTTAATGCAAGGAAAGTAAACCCTTTCCCCCACCGTTACCTCTCCCAGGCTTCCCCTTCCTGGGTTACCCTGGAAGATCACTGTGATTCAAACTCCTTGAATCCTTAAACAGAGAGGAAAATTCACCTTCCCCACTCCTTCTCTTTCCCCCTCCCAGACTTTCCCTGAGAGAGAAAATGATCCTGACACAGAAAGAAAATTAACCTCTCTCTCCCCTTTCTCTCCTTTCTCCCCACTACGTCCCTGGAGGATCCAGACCCAGTCCCCTGGGGTCTCACCAGAATAAAAAAACAATCAGGTTCTTAAACAAGAAAAGCTTTTAATTAAAGAGAGAAGAAAAATAGTAAAAATTATCTTTGTAAATTTAAGATGGATTAGGTACAAGGTTTTCAGCTATAGACACTGGAAATACCCTCCCAGCCTAAGTATTCAAGTACAAATAAAATCCTTTCAGCAAAATACAAATTTGAACTCCTTCCAGTCAAATGCACAATTAAACTCCTTCCAGCCAAATGCACATTTGCAAATAAAGAAAACAAACATAAGCCTAACTTGCCTTATCTACCTAGTACTTACTATTTAAAACTTATAAAGAGCCTGTATCGGAGAGATTGGAGAGAAACCTGGTTGCATGTCTGGTCACTCTCAGAACCAGAGAGAACAACCACCAAATTCTAACAGCACACACAAAACTTCCCTCCCTCAAGATTTGAAAGTATCCTGTCCCCTGATTGGTCCTCTGGTCAGGTGTCAGCCAGGCTTACTGAACTTGTTAACCCTTTACAGTCAAAAGAGATATAAAGTACTTCTGTTCTATTAACTCCTACTATCTGTTTATGACAAGATAGGACAAAATCTTTCAGGAACACTCCTTGTAGCATTCACTTATAGGGTCAAAGGCCTACTCAGAGGTTGTCCAAAGTGGGTCTCTGATTGCATAAGGACTTGTTACCAACTAACCAAGAAAGAACCCCTGGCTATAACATTAGAGCTCAGGTGCCCAGACTGACTGCTACCTGTCTGGGTAACATTTTCATACCTGATCTGTGTAGGGCAGCAATACGGAGCTTGATCCACACACAACTAGTCCAGGCTTCCAGACTGGATGCCAGTTTTGGTAGGGCTGTCCTGTAATTGCTGTCCAAGTAGGACACCTGTCACCTACCTCCAAACAACTGGGCAACTGCTTGTTAATCACCAAGAGTGGATTCTGAGTGCGCAATCACTTAAATGAGAAAGAGCAGTTAGAATAGCTGTGGTTCTTGGAAATGTGTTGTCCACAAATATTCCCCAACTTACCCTCCTTCCCCATTTATTCATGGTCCTGCTCCTATGGGATACTGTATTAGTGAAGGAACTGAGTGGTGACTGAGCACACTCTGCCCTTTATACCCTTAGTCATGGGGTCACCAAGATATCCAATGCACAGGGCAGAGTTGCAGGGATCCAGGAGCCAGTACAGAAATACAGGGTCTCCCCAGAGGAAGACATCTGTGCCTGCAGAGGTTCTCAAGGGACCTGCAGTGTGTAGAGGCTGAGAAACAATGTTCCCTCTAATTTTGCCCCAATGTGCGGAATTAATTTTGTTATGTGCACAATATCGAGGTATGTGCGGATGTGTGCCACAAGTTGAAACAAAAAACCTAGACATAACATATATTTTTTAAAAGTTACCATAGAGATAATTACCCCAGGTTAAGCATTTTAGAACTCACTAGTCAAAGAATTAAATTTAAGCGTAAGAGAGAAATAAAAATTATGAAATGCATAGACCAGTCAAAAAACTAAAACAACACACTAAGGCTATGTCTACACTACAGGATAATTTCGAATTAGCATAAACTGGTTTTATAAAACAGATATTGTAAAGTCGATTGCACACGGCCACACTAGGCACGTTAATTCGGCGGTGGTGCATCCATGGTCCGAGGATAGCGTCGATTTCTGGGAGCGTTGCACTGTGAGTAGCTATTCCGTAGCTATCCCACAGTTCCCGTAGTCTCCCCCGCCCCTTGGAATTCTGGGTTGAGAGCCCATGCCTGATGGGGCAAAAATCATTGTCGCAGGTGGTTCTGGGTACAGCCTCACCCCTCCCTTGCGTGAAAGCAGCAGACAACCATTTCGCGCCTTTTTTCCTGGGTGAACTGAGCAAACGCCATAGCACAGCAAGCATGGACCCTGCTGAGATCACTAACGCAATCATGGACGTTGTAACCACCTCGCATGTTCTCATGCTGTCTATGGTGAACCATGATCTGAAAAGGCAGGCGAGGAGGAGGCAGCTACGGCAGTGCAGCGACGAGAGTGATGAGGACATGGACACTGAATTCTCCCTAAACGCGGGCCCCTGCGCTTTGGAGCTCCTGCTGGTAATGGGGCAGGTTCTACCCATTGAGCCCCAATTTTGGGCCCGGGAAACAAGTACAGACTGGCGGGACCGCATAGTTTTGCAAGTGTGGGACGATTCGCAGTGGCTGCGAAACTTTCTCATGCGTAGGAGCACTTTCTTTGAACTTTGTGACTTGCTTTCCCCTGCCCTGAACGCCATAATACCAAGATGAGAGCAGCCCTCACAGTGGAGAAGTGAGTGGCAATAGCCCTCTGGAAGCTTGCAATGCCAGACAGCTACTGGTCAGTCGGGAATCAATTTGGAGTGGGAAAATCTACTGTGGGGGCTGCTGTGATGCAAGTAGCCAAAGCAATCATTAAGCTGCTGCTACGAAAGGTTTGACTCTGGGAAAAGTGCAGGTCATAGTGGATGGCTTGCTGCAGTGGGATTCCCTAACTGTGGGGGGGCGATAGATGGAACCCATATCTCTATCTTAGCCCCGGAGCACCAGGGCACCCAGTACATAAACCGCAAGGGTACTTTTCAATGGTGCTGCAAGCACTGGTGGATCACAAGGGACATTTCACCAACATCCACGTGGGATGGCCAGGAAGGGTTCATGATGCTCGCATCTTCAGAAGCACTACCTGTTTAAATGGTTGCAGCAAGGGAATTACTTCCCAGACCAGAAAATAACAGTTGGGGATGTTGAAATGCCTGTCGTTATCCTGGGTGACCCAGCCTACCCCTTGATGCCATGGCTCATGAAGCCATACACAGGCAGCCTGGACAGTGGTCAGGAGCTGTTCAACTACAGGCTGAGCAAGTGCAGGATGGTGGTAGAATGTGCATTTGGCCGTTTAAAGGCTCGCTGGCGCACATTACTCACTCGCTCAGACCTCAGCTAAACCAATGTCCCCTTTGTTATTGCTGCTTGCTGTGTACTCCACAATCTCTGTGAGAGTAAGGGGAGACCTTTATGGCGGGGTGGGAGGCTGAGGCCAATCACCTGGCCGCTGATTACGTGCAGCCAGACATAAGGGCTATTAGAAGAGCACACCAGAAAGCGGTGCGCATCAGAGAAGCTTTGAAAATGAGTTTCATCACGGGCCAGGGTACGGTGTGACTGCTGTGTTTGTTTCCCCTTCATGAACCCCCACCCCTTTATTGACTCCTTCCCTGTAAACACCCACCCTCCCCCTTTGATTACAGCTTGCTTAAAGAAATAAAGTCACTATCGTTTAAAAATCATGTATTCTTTGTTAAAAAGTAATTATAAAAAGAGGCAGAGAATGATCAAGGTATCCCGGGTGTGGTTTGGGAGAAGGATAGGAGGGAAGGAAAAGGCCATTAAGCACATTTCAATGTAATGACAGCCTTTTGGTGGGACTGTCCACGGGGGGTGGAGTGGGCGGGTGCACAAAGCCTTCCCCCATGCGTGTCTTACACGTCTGGGTGAGGAAGATATGGAACATGGTGAGTGTTGAGGGTGGTTAAACAGGGGCTGAGCAACACTCTGTGACCCCACTGCTCTTCCTGAAGATCCACCAGACATCAGAAGATATCAGTTTGATCACGCAGCAGCTCCAGCGTTGCATCCCGCCACCGCAGATCTTCCTGCCTACACCTCTCCTCTCGAGCGTCTCTCCTATCCTCACGTTTACTGGCATCTTTCTTGTGCTTTGCTACCACGTCCTTTCACTCATTCAGATGAGTTCTTTCATTGCGGGTTACTTCCATGATTTCAGAGAACATTTCATCTCGTGTCCTCTTCTTCCTCCGCCTTATCTGAGCTAGCCTTCGGGATGGAGTAGGGAGGCTTGAAAAATGGCAGCTGCATGAGGGAGGGAAAACAGGGAGAGAAGTATTTAAAAAGATACATTTTACAGAACAATGGTTATACTCTTTCACAGTGAACAACACTATTCACCTTACATAGCACATGTGATTTCACTATAAGGTCGCATTTTGCATCATTTAATATTGAGTGCCTGTGGCTCTGGTGTTACAGATCTCACAGACGCAGGTCTGGGCATCATAATTCAGCTTGCATGCGGCCATGGTAAGGCTTTATCTTTTGGCTTCTCCAGCCTTCATATACACCATTTTTTCCTGTTAACAAGCACAGCAGACGCGCAGCAGCAGACGCGCCAACCACCCCTTTCCCAATCCAATTCTCTGGGATTGCTTTACCCTCCCCACTCCATGGCTGGACTATCATGGAAGATCACTGCTAATCACCCCCTTCTTCCCCCCCCACCACGTGCTTGGTAGCTGGGAAGATTCCTGCTAGCCAAACGCAAAAAGCTCAGCGCTATCCTTCCTCTCCTCCCCCCTTTGCTACGTGCAAGGAAGGATTGTTTTAAGCAACAGCCCAGTAGGAATATGGCCATCTCTGTCCCCTTAATTAAATTCCTGAATTTCAACCAGTTACCATGAACGATATACACTTCTGCTGAGAATAACACGAGCGAGATAAAGAACGGATGTTTTCTTGAATGCCAGCAATCACCGGGACCATACGCAGCTATGCTTTGTCATGCAATGATACCCGATTACTTGCTACATGCATGGCGTGGTAAAGTGTCCTACCATGGTGGACGGAAAAGGCTGCCTTGACCCAGAAACCTTCTGCAAAGGCTTTTGGAGTACCTCCAGGAGCGCTTCATGGAGATCTCCTTGGACAGGATTTCCGCTCCATCCCCAGACATGTTAACAAACTTTTCCAGTAACTTTACTGGCTGCGAATGCATCCCAAGCCCTCATGGTCAAATCAATCATTAAAAAAACGCTGCTTTTAAACAATGTTTATATTTCAAAGGTACACCACCAGAGGTCGCTTCCATGGCTTCACTGTCTGGGCTAGTGGCTTGGGAGGGCTGGGAGGGTAATTCCGTCTGGTCAGCAAAAAGCTCCTGGCTGTTTGGGCTAATGGAGTGCTGTGTGCTCGCTGCAAGGTCAATCCTCCCCTTTCCTCCTCCCCTCCCTCTTCCCCCTCCGCGAATCCTCAGCCATTGGTTGAGAGTATAACCCACCCTCGGAATCCACGGACAAGGGGGGGGGTAGTGGTGGCGGCAAGCCCCCCCTAAAATTGCATGCAGCTCAGCTAGTAGAAGTGGCATGTTTTTGGCCTGACCCTGATCTTCCGTTGCTGCTTTGTTTTTTCTGGTATGCTTGTCTGAGCGCCTTAACTTTCACTCTGCACTGCACTGAGTCCCTGGTGTGGCCTTTTCCCATCATAGCCTGTTGAAATTTTTTCCAAATATTTTTTCATTTCGTCTTTTCGAACGGAGTTCTGTTAGCACTGAATCCTCTCCCCATATAGCGATCAGATCCAGTACTCTCTTAAGGCGGTCCATGCTGGTGCTCTTTTTCGATTCTCAGGAGACTGCATTGCTACCTGTGCTGATGAGCTCTGCGTGGTCACCTGTGCTGATCAGAGCTCCGCTGGCCAAACAGGAAATGAATTCAAAAGTTCGCGGGGCTTTTCCTGTCTACTGCTGGCCAGTGCCTCTGAGTTCTTCTGATTGCTGTCCAGAGCGGTCACAGTGGTGCACTGTGGGGATACCGCCCGGAGGCCAATAACGATCGATTTCTGCGTCCACACTACCCTAATCCGATATGTTAATATCGATTTTAGCGTTACTCCTCTCGTTGGGGAGGAGTACAGAAATCGATTTAAAGAGCCCTTTAAATCGATATAAAGAGCATTGTAGTGTGGACGGGTACAGCGTTAAATCGATTTAACGCTGTTAAAATCGGTTTAACAGCGTAGTGTAGACCAGGCCTTAGAAAGAATAAAATTACAGAGAATATATGTGCATTGCAGGCAGTACAAACAAGAAGTAAAAACAACAACAACAATACAAGTATATGTTGGGGGATGAGTGTGAAAGAGTGTGTCTGTGTGTGACAGAGAGACTGTATATGTATGTGCGCCCTGGCTGTTGGGGAAGTCTACGAGAGACTGTGTGCTGTCTCTTTAAGGTACTCACTCACCACCAGAAGGCACGTTCAGACCTTAGACCGCAGCAGCTCTCCTGCTCCTGAGCCGTTCCCCCTCCTCCACTCTGCGAAGATGGGATACTTGGGGGGGTGGGGGAGTGGGGGAGGTGGACACCCTGACATCAACAGTTCCCTTCTCTCCCCACTCTGCACAGCAAGCAGGAGGCTCCCAGGAGCAGCTGGCCAAGGGTTCCAAGGCATAGGGCAGGAGCAACAAAGCTGCAAAGCAGTTGGGGAAGGGACACCTGAACACATGCTGCTGGATGTGTGCGGTTCTGCTAATGAAGTATGCAGCACTTGATTCACTCCTGGGCAACCAGGCAACCCACAGATTAGAGCAGGGGTGGGCAAACCACGGCCCAGGGGCTGCATCCGGCCCTCCAGATGTTTTAAGCCAGACCTCAAGCTCCCAATGGGAAGTGGGGTTCGGGGCTTGACCCGCTCCAGCTGGGTAGTGGAGTAGGGCTTGCCCCACTCCACATGGCTCCCAGAAGCAGTGGCATGCCCCCCTCCAGCTCCTACGCATAGGAGCAGCCAAGGGCCTCTGCATGCTGCCCCTGCAGTGCCCATTGGCTGGGAAACGTGGCCCATGAGAGCTGCAATGGCGGCGTCTGTGGACAGGGTGGTGTGCAGAGCCGCCTGGCTGCGCTTCCGTGTAGAGGCCAGAGGGGGAACATGCCACTGCTTCTTGGAGGTGCTTGAGGTAAGCATTGCCAAGAGCCTGCAGCCCTGAACCGCTCCTGCACCCCAACCTCCTGCCCCAGCTCTGATCTCTCTCCTCTCTCTGAACCTCCCCAATCACAGTCTGGAGCATCCTCCTGCACCCTCAACTCCTCATCCCCAGCCAAAGCCCTCACCCCTTCCCCCTCACCCACCCCCAATTTCGTGAGCAGTCATGGCCTGCCATAAAATTTCTACACCCAGTTGTGGCCCTCGAGCCAAAAGATTTGCCCACCCCTGGCTTAGAGGAAACACAGCTGAGAATCCCTGGTTCTTCCATGCAACCCCCACATGGATTTTCACATGGAAAAGTACCATTAGAGCCTGTTTAAACAGTAGGGGGATGTCTAGCAACAGCAGAAGCAACTTTACCAATGTTATATGATCAATTAACCTAATTACCGAAGCTATTTACATTCAGATGGCTTTCTTTGCAATCATACTCCTGCCTTGCTCCTTCTGTAGCCAATAGCCTATGCAATATGAGTGTAAAACACTACCAAATCAGAATGGTAGCATTTTGTACACACTTTGCACGGGAGTGAATGATGCCACAAGGAGCAAAGCAGTGGAGAATCAGACCCATACTTTATTTTTGTTGTAGTCTGGTATTAATCTAGGTTGCGAAGTGCATCTGCTGTTCTTTTTCAGGCAGCAATTTAGTTAATTAAAAAGATGAAACTGATGAAGTACCCAGTTAATGAAGACAAGTACACCTGAAATCAAAGGAAAAAACAATATACATAAGTGTAAGAATGAGATATTATAGGAAAATGGTTTCCTGCATTGTTCAGACTTATAGTCTTAGATCGTGCATACTTATAACCTTATAGGGACCATTAGAAGCAAAGATGGAAAAAAAGTATGTGGAGCTCACCCCAAAAGAAAAACTTCCTACCCAGCTGTCCCATGTCATGGTCTTGGCATCCCAACAACAGATTGGATAGCTACATCTTTTTATACATCTTTTCCTATTCCACCTATATGTCCAGGATCATATTTGATAAAGTATCAGCTGCTGCCCAAAGAAGTGTGGTTTTCCCTCCATACCCAAAGGAAAACTCAGTCTATGGGGAAACCCCTATAGTTGGCAGGTCTGTGAACATGGTATTCAACCCCCTCAAGAACATATAAACTAATGCTGACCATGCAGAGCAACTGAAAATGATATTTGCAAACTCCACCACCTGAAGTTTGGGTCACAGGAGTTCCCAAATTCTGCAGTGCAACTTAATACCTATGCAAATTCCACCGGCCACACTGGCTGGATTGGAGGACTTTTTTTTTTTTTTTTTTTTAATTACACCATGCTTATTTCCTGACTTTCAAACATTTGTTTTCTATATAACTATAGTGTTCTAGTAAAGTTATTGCAAGTTAATGAGTTTCTATCTACAACCAGCCAGCCATCAGGATGATTTGCTTTTGTCTGTGCTATAGACATAGCAAGGGTTTCTCCATCATCCAGATACAGCATGGATTTCACTGCTGTTCCTCTAGAGAAATGCTTTTGTGTACAACAGACACATGCGTGTGTTAAACTGTATTGGCATTTGAGTCTACAATTGACATAATGTATGAGCTAAGTGTGGCTGTCTCTGATGTGAGAGTAACATAAATGACTTGTATTCTTTTTAGTTAGTGAAAGCCAAAACATTGTTCATTGCAATAACAGAGCACGTCTCCGTGGATAAACAATTTTTTCCCCAACAATAAAAAGCTGCTATAACTGGCTCTATTATTCTTTAATCCTGATGCAACTAGATATTTCATATTTTAATACCTTTACTTGGTTTAGTGTGGAAAATACTTTTCCCCTAGTATATCCACCAGTCACAGAAGAACATCATTATCTTTCCAGACACTCTGCTCAGGAGTTGGCAGAGGGTACCTCAACACACTCATCAAAGTCTCCAAACATTAGGCCTTGCTGTTAAGAAATTTTCCTACATATTTTGAGCATAAGAAGGGGCATATTGGGTCAGATCAATGGTTCAGCTAGCCTAACATCTTGTCTTGTGATAAAAAGAACGAGGAGTACTTGTGGCACCTTAGAGACTAACACATTTGAGCATAAGCTTTCGTGGACTAAAGCCCACTTCATCAGATGCATGCAGTGGAAAATACAGTAGTAAGATTAGATAGATAGATAGACAGATAGATAGACAGACAGAGCATGAAAAATGCTGCTATTATCAGCAGGAGAAAAAAAAACTTTTGGAATGATAAAAAAAAAGTTTTTTCTCCTGCTGCTAATGGCCCACCTTAATCAATCAGTCTCATTAGAGTTGATATGGCAACACCCATTTCTTCATGCTCTCTCTCTCTCTCTATATATATATATATCCTCCTACTGTATTTACCACTGCATGCATCTGATGAAGTAAGTTTTAGCCCACAAAAGCTTATGCTCAGATAAATTGGTTAGTCTCAAAGGTGCCACAAGTACTCCTCGTTCTTTTTGTTGATACAGACTTACACAGCTACCACTCTGAAACATGTCTTATGACAGTGGCCAGTTCCAAATGCTTCAAAAAATGAACAAAACAAGGCAATTTTGAGTTACTTATGCCATTGTCCAGCCCCAGCTTCTGTCAGTTGAAGATTTAGGGATACTGAGCATTGGATTGGCATCTTGACTAAACCACTGATGGACCTCTCCTCCATGAATTTATCTACTACTTTTTTTGAACCAAGGTATACTTTTTGGTCTCCCAACATCCTCAGCAACAAGCTTCAGTTGACTGTGCGTTGTGTAAAGGAGTACTTCCTTTTTTGTTTAAATCCACTGCCTATTGCTTTCATTGGGTGGCCCTAGTTTTTGTGTATGTGAAGGAGTAAATATCACTTCCTTATCTACCTCCCCACCATTCATGATTGTATAGACCTCTATCATATCCCTTTAGTTGTCTCTTTTCTAAGATAAACAGTCCTAGTCTTTTTAATCTCTCTTCATATGGAAACTGTTCCATACCTCTAATCATTTTTGTTCTTCTCTGTACTTTTTCCAAATATATCTTTTCTGAGAGGGGTGTGTCATTGACCAGAACATCACACAGTATTCAAGATGCAGACATATATTGATTATTCAGTGACATATTTTCTGTTTTTTATCTGTCCCTTTCCTGATGGTTCCTAACATTCTGTTCGCTTTTTTGACTGCTGGTGCACATTGAATGAATGTTTTTAGGGAAATATCCACAATGACTCCAAGTCTCTTTCTTGAGTGGTAACAGCTAATTCAGACCTATTGTTTTGCATGCATAGTTGGGACTATTTTTTTCCAATTGGCATTACTTTGCACTTAACACTGAACTTCATCTTTCATTTTGTCACCCAGTTTAGTGAGATCCCTTTATAACTGTTCACAGGGAGCTTTGGATTTAACTGTCTTGAATAATTTTGCGTTGTCTGCAAATTTTGCCACCTCCTTGTTCACCCCCTTTTCCAGATAATTTATGATTATGTTGAACATCACAGGTCACACTACAGATCCTTAGGAGACCTCGCTATTTACTTCTTCATTTATGAAAACTTACCACTTATTCCACCCCTTGGTTTCCTAATTATATTGATTTCTTTATATACAGGAAGAATCCCGAGTATTGTGGAGTATCTCACTTTCTTGTTACCTTTCACAACAGGAATTTCTGTCTTGTGTCTGCTATTCTACACAAACTTTTTGCCTTCTCTCTGCCTAGCTTGAAAGCCACCTGCTGTCACCAATGCAGCCTTTTCCACGCATTTTCACATACTAGTCATACCGATCCAGATTCTCAGTTGTCCCACTATGACAGACCAGAGCAGTGGGGTACAGGAGTCTGGTCCTATTGGCATCGCAGGGGTGGGCGGGCAAAGCCGCCCACTTCTAAAGGACCTCCCCCCAGCCTAAGGGGATGATCCACAGGTCTAGAACACCAAGTAATTCCGGGGACACTAATGAAAAAAGCAGGAGCGGGGAGTGAGGTCACAGGGCTAACGAAGGAACCCGATGGGGACACCCAGCAGAGAACCCCAGACAATGCCCACTGCTCCTCGAAGGGCATCAAGGGAGCCAGTGGACACCGCCAGAGGAACTCCGCTCGGATGTGTGAACGGACAGAGGAGCGGAAATAGGCCCACAGTCACAAGAAATCCATCAGCCAACCTCCTCTCCCTGGTGCTGTAGATGGCTAGTTTGGCCAGGGCCAAGAGGAGGTACAGGAGTCTGGTAGAGGGCAAATATACTGATCACTGGATGAGTAGTTTTCTGTCCCTGAGTGACCAGACCAGGGCCTGCACTAGAGTAATCAAGAACCTGCTAGAACTAATTAAGGCAGACAGGCTGATTAGCCTGCCTTGATTGGCTGCAGGTGTTCTAATCAAGGCACCTGGGTTTTAAAAGGAGCTCACTCCAGCTGGGAGGGAAGCCAGAGGAGAGGAAGCGCCTGCTGGAGGACTAGGAGTACAAGTGTTATCAGACACCAGGAGGAAGGTCCTGTGTGTGAGGATAAAGAAGGTGTTTGGAGAGAGGCCATGGAAAGTAGCCCAGGGAGTTGTAGCTGTCATGCAGCTGTTACAGAAAGCACGATAGACAGCTGCAATCCATAGGGCCCTGGGCTGGAACTAAGAGTGGAGGGCAGGCCTGGGTTTCCTAAACCTCCCAACTCCTGATCAACACAGGAGGAGCTGACCAGATGCGGGAAGATTCTTGAGGTGAGCAAGTCTGCCAATAAAACACGGTTACTCACCTTTGTAACTGTGTTTTCTTCGAGATGTGTTGCTCATATCCATTCAGTAGGTGTACACGCCGTGCGTGCACGTTCGTCGGAAGACTTTTACCCTAGCAACTCAGTGGGCCGGCAGGTCGCCCCTAGAGTGCACCGCCAGGCAAGTAATATATACCCTGCCAGCCGCCTGCTCCTCAGTTCCTTCTTGCCGGCTACTCAACAGTGGGGAAGGAGGGCGGTGTGGAATGGATTTGAGCAAACATCTCGAAGAACAACAGTTACAAAGGTGAGTACGTGTTTTCTTCGAGTGATTGCTCATATCCATTCCAGTACGTGATTCCCAAGCCTTACCTAGGCGTGGGTCGGAGTGAGAGGTTACAGTGCGTAACACGGCAGAGCCGAAGGCTGCGTATCCCTGGACTGCCGGACCAGGGCGTAGTGGGAAGCAAAGGTGTGCACGGAGGACCAGGTCGCTGCCCTGAAGATTTCCTGGATGGGTACTCGCGCAAGGAACGCTGTTGATGATGCTTTGGCAGTAAGAATGCACATGTTACATGGCCCGAAGGGAGACGGGCCAGGTCGTAACAGGCCCGTATACAGGACGTCACCCACGAGGAGATCCTCTGCGAGGAGACAGGCAACCCCTTAACCCGCTCAGCTATGGCGACAAAAAGCTGGGGGGATTTCCGGAACGGTTTGGTCCGCTCTATATAAAAGGTGAGCGCTCTACGCACGTCTAAGGAGTGCAACTGCTGCTCCCTGCGAGACGAATGAGGTTTCGGGAAGAATACGGGTAGGAATACGTCCTGGTTGACATGAAAGGCCGAGACAACTTTGAGGAGAAAGGCGGGGTGCGGCCTCAGTTGTATTTTGTCTCGATGGAACACCGTATACGGGGGCTCCACCACAAGGGCGCGTAGCTCTGACACACGCCTAGCAGAAGTGATGGCCACCAGGAATGCTGTCTTCCAGGACAAGTAGAGGAGGGAACACGTAGCCAGCGGCTCAAACGGGCGGGGGACATAAGACGGGACAACACCAGGTTGAGATCCCAAGAGAGGGCTGGGTGGCGGACCTGGGGGTAAAGACCTTTAAGGAATCTAGCCACCATCGGGTGTGAGAAGACAGAGTGGCCATCGCTCCCCGGGTGGAAGGTGGAGATAGCCGCTAAGTGAACCCAGAGAGAGGACACCGCCAGGCCCTGCTGCTTGAGCGACCAAAAGGTAATCGAAGACGATTGGGATGGAAACATCGATGGGGTGGAAGCGCCTCTCCGCACACCAGCACGTAAAGCGCTTCCATTTGGCTGCGTATGTCGTCCTCGTAGATGGCTTCCTACTTCCCAGAAGCACCTGCCTCACTGGGGAAGAGCAATGCAACTCGGACCTAGTCAGCCATGCAGGAGCCACGCTGAGAGGTGCAGCGACTGGAGTCCGGGTGACAAAGCCGGCTGTGGTCTTGCGTGATCAGATCCAGATAAAGAGGCAGGGGAACCGGGTCCGCTACCGACAGGTCCAGCAGCAGAGAGAACCAATGCTGCCGGGGCCACGCCGGAGCGATCAGAATCAAACAGGCCCTATCCCTGCGCACCTTCAGAAGGACCTTGTGGATCAATGGGAACAGAGGGAACGCATAGAAGAGGTGCATCACCTATGGAATCAGAAAGGCGTCTGCCACCGAGCCCGGCTCGCGACCTTGGAAAGAGCAAAACATCGGGCACTTCCTGTTCCTGTGGGATGCAAAGAGGTCCATATGGGGATGCCCCCACCTTCGGAAGATCGCAAGGGCGATGTCCGGATGAAGGGACCACTCATGGAAGCAAAAGGACTGGCGTATTCCGAGCCCCGGGGAGAAAGGAAGCGACTAGGTGAACAGAGTGGGCTATGCAAAAGTCCCACAACGTCATGGCTTCCCGACAAAGAAGAGGAGATCTCGTCCCGCCCTGCTTGTTTACATAGCATACCGCCGTTGTTAGTCGATAAAGACCGAAACACAGCGACCCTGGATCTGCTGATGGAACGCTTGACAAGCAAGGCGGACCGCCCTCAATTCTCGCACGTTGATATGGAAGGTGAGTTCGGGAGGAGACCAGCGGCCCTGGGTCCGCAGGGTACCTAGGTGAGCTCCCCATCCCAAGTCCGATGTGTCCGTCGTCAGGGACAGCGAGGGCTGGGGCGGATGGAACGGAAGCCCTGCACACGACGGACTGATCCAGCCACCACTGGAGAGGAGGAGGACGTCCTGGGAATCGTGATTACTGTATCTAACGGACGCCTGGCCGGACGGAGCTGAGGGATGAGCCAGGACTGGAGGGGCCGGAGGCGGAGTCGAGCGTGCGCCGTAACGAATGTGCAGGCCGCCATGTGGCCCAAGAGTGTCAGGCAAGTACGTATGGAGGTTAGAGGTGCTGCCTGCAGCCTGTGGATGATGGCTGTCAAAGCCTGGAACCGCGACAAGGGAAGAACGGCCCTGGCTATGGTGGAGTCTAGAACTGGCGCCGATAAACTCTATCCTCTGAGTAGGGGATAGAGTGGACTTCTCGGCGTTGAGCATCAGCCTAGACTCGTGAAAAGGCGGCTGACCATGCGGACGTGCGCGAGGACTCGGTCCTCTGAGGGTCCCCGGATAAGCCAGTCGTCGAGGTAGGGGAACACATGCACGACTGCGACGAAGAAAGGCGACGACTACGGCCATGCATTTGGTAAACACTCTCGGGGCCGTCGAGAGGCCGAACGGGAGGACCGTGAATTGATAGTGCCGGCCGCCGACAACGAAGCGAAGGAACCTCCGATGGGGCGGGAAGATGGCTATATGGAAATAAGCGTCCTGCATGTCGAGGGCGGCGTACCAGTCTCCGGGATCCAGGGATGGAATAATGGTCCCCAAGGAAACCATGCGGAACTTCAACTTGACCAGGTATTTGTTGAGCTCTCGTAGGTCGAGGATGGGTCTGAGACCTCCCTTGGCCTTGGGGATCAGAAAGTAACGGGAGTAAAACCCCTGCCCTTCTCGTTCTCTGGAACCTCCTCTATGGCCCTTTGTCGAGGAGCGTTCGCACCTCCTGGAGGAGGATCTGCTCGTGAGAGGGTCCCTGAAGAGGGACGAGGGGGGGCGGGAGGGCGGGTACGAAGCAAACTGTAGGTGGTATCCAAGCCGCAAGCGTGCGGAGGACCCAGCGGTCTGAAGTAAGCTGGCACCACGCGGGAGGAAGAACGAAAGACGGTTGGAGAAGGGAGGAGATGGATCCGTGGAAGGAACTGGTACAGCGCCCTCGGGCGCACCTTCAAAAAATGAGGCTTCGGCCCGGAGGAAGGCTTGGAGGGACCTTGGCTTTGGCCCCCCTGGTTACCCGATTGTCTGCGCCTGCCATTTCTATTTCGCCGCCTGGCAAAGTCCTGCCTTTGCCTGGGCTGGGGGTAAGGCCTGTGCTGCTGCTGAGGCCTGAATGGTCTACGCTGGGTACCGGCGTATGCAGGGCACGCTAATGACCCTATTACCTTTGAGGTTTGCAGCGAGTGTCAGTCTTGCCCGAAAACAGGCCCCATGGCCCTTCAAACAAAGGTCGCTGGATGGTTAAAACTGAGAGTATCCGGAGGTAAGGCCAGAGACCGTGAAGCACGAGATGCGGCGCTAGTGACTCCGGAGGCCAGGAGTTCTGTGGCGAGTCCGCAGCATCCAAAAAGCCGCCTGTAGGAAGTGCCGTGCGACTATTTTCCCTCGTCAAGGAGAGCGGCGGAATCCTGATGCAGTGTCTTGCGGAGGAGCTCCTTAACTTATCAGCCGCGTCCAGTGTGGTACGAGTAGCGGCTGAGCAGGCTTTGCTGTTGGGACCCGCAGGCTGCAGGGGCTCCTGCGGAATAGACCTCGCAAGCGGTCCATACGCTCGCCTCCTTAGACTTGGGGGCCCGGAGCTTGTTGTCCATGGCGTTCCCTTCTATTCACAGACTGAACGACGAGGGAAACGGGCAGCGTGGACATATAAGTACTCATGGCCCTTCGAAGGCGACCATGTATTTATGCTCCACCCCCGAGCACGGGGGAACGGAGCCGGTGACTGCCAGATGGTGGTGGCTTGGCTTGGATGGTCCTTAGGAAGTGAGGGCGACACGAGTGGGCGCATCCGCCCAGAGTAATGCTCATGACCGGGTCCTCGATCTCGAGAGACCCCTTCAGCTTGGATGTTCATATTTTGCGCCACCGCCTTGAGGGATTCCTGGGTTGCCCTGAGCGTCCAGTGAGGGGACTGGTGGATGTCGTCCCGCCACCACCTCATCTGGTAGGACGACGAGGAGAGACCTGGCAGTGAGCGGGTCTGGTGCGGGCCTCTGACTGGAGCACCGCTTCCTTGACTCGTTTGGCGAGTTCAGCATCCCGGGGGATGAGACGACCGCTCTTCCGTAAGGATGGGGAGGAGGGTGAAGGAAGTAGCTTCCGGAGCCTCGTGCTCTGAGACAGACGATCGTGGGGAATTTGCTGAGGGCCCTGGCTTTGATATACGCCCAGGGGGTCCTGAAAGCCCCACTGCTGTTGGACCGTGCTCCTCTGTACCTCAGAAAAAGAGGGCGGCGGGTCTTTCAGCCATCCGGACACACTGTCCGGGCCCCCGGAAAGACGACCTTGGCGAGAGGGCCACGGGGGAGCCGAGCCGGGAGCTGTAACGGTCGCGCGCGCCGACGGCGGAAGACCTCCCGGGGGCCAGAGATCGGGTGCCTATGAGTTCATTACTGGTGCCGCGATCGAGACCGGGACCTGCCACCAGCTCGGTGCCGGGAGGTCGACCGGGATCTGGATCGTCGATGTCGGGAACGACACCTCGAGTCCCGGTGCCGGTAATGGTGGCTGGAGCCAGAACGGTGCCGGGAGTATCGAGACCAGCGCGAAGACGACCTACGCCGCGAGTATGACCGGTGCCATCGTGGAGAGCGGTGCTGGGACTGCGAGCGGCGTCGCGAGCGAGACCACCCTCGGGATCGAGATCGGCGCCGAGATCTTGACCGGTGCCGAGTCGGAGAGTCCAGGGACGGTGCTTGCATCGGCGTAGGCTTGCCCTTTGATTGTAGAACCCGCACCAGCGGTGCCGGGGGTTGGGGCAGCACAGGATCCGTTAAAGCGATGAGGTCCCTGGCCGACGAGAAGGTCTCGGGCGTGGACGGGACCATCAGCTCTACCCCAGATCTTGGCGGGGAGCTGGGAGGGATCAGACTCGACGGACCTGCCGGGCCCGGAGTCGATGAAGTCCCTGGCACGACCAACACTGCCGGCATCGGCGCCGGGTGCTCCTTTCGAGGCTGCTTAGCCGGGGTAGAGGACGTAGAGAGCCTCTTCCCTTGAGCCGGTGCCGGAGAAGGTCGGTGCCGTGGCGTTTTCGCGGCGCTGGAGAGATCCGGTGCCGGAGCCGAAGCGGCACTCGGTGCCGACGACGAAGGGTTAAGCGCCGCTTCCATCAGGAGCGTCTTGAGGCGCTGGTCTCACTCCTTCTTGGTCCTCGGTCTGAAGACCTCGCAAATGCGGCACTTCTCGGAGATGTGCAATTCCCCCAGGCACTTCAAGTAGGCGTCGTGGGGATCGCTGGTGGGCATCAGCTTTTTACAGGCCGAGCACTGTTTGAACCCTGGCGAACCAGGCATGAGCCCGGCGCCGGGCGCAGGAGAGGGCTAGCGCCCCGAACCAGCTAACTATATACACTAAAACTATAAACTATAACTATACTATACTACACGAACTATAATTAAAACTAAAACTAGAACAATGAATGAAGAGAAGCTAGGGACGTGGAGGACAGCTATGCCATGCTCCACAGTTCCAACAACCGACACGGCGGTAAGAAGGAACTGAGGAGCGGGCGGGCCGGCAGGGGTATATATTACCCGCCATGGCGGCGCCACTCTAAGGGGCAACCTGCCAGCCCGCTGGAGTTGCTAGGGTAAAAGTCTTCCGACAAATGTGCACGCGCGGCGCGTACACCTACTGGAATGGATATGAGCAACCACTCGAAGAAGCAGCGCAGGAACCACGGAGGTAGAGGAGGAACTTCATCACACCACCACAACTCTGTCTAGTGGATAGTGGGGACTACAAAGGAGCTGGCTGATCCTGCATACTTTAGAGCAGACTTAGGGCTTCTCTGAAGCATGCTGGCTGACTATGACCCCTCAGAAGTTGTTATGCCAGCCCAGAAAAGCTGGAATACTGTACCACTCCAGCCCCCCTCCTCTACTCCAGGAACTGCAAGTGCCCTCTAGCTGGGGACTCCTCCATGCCAGAATACCCCATCGGGAAAGTTCACTGGCCTTTTCAGAGGCTGCAGTGAAGAAAATAACCTGGTTCAAAAGAGATGCCCTAGTTATGAGCACCAGTCCATAGATTAGTCACCACAATTTAACATTCATTCCTGGACAGCAACTGCACATTATCTTCCAGCAGCCTGAAAACAGAAGCCCTAAGTCTGCTCCTGTAACTAAATTTCCCACATATTAAGAGTCATGCATTATATTTTATGAAGTTAGCTGACATAGGAACTGCAGCAGTGCATACAAGTAGACTTTGGCTCAAACATCAAAAGTAGAGATCAAGGGCTATCACAACTTGATGTGCTGAATAAAAGTTGAAGTGCTAAGTAAATATTATGATTATTAAGAGATTAGATAATCTGTCCAATCATATCTGATAGATTAGAATATTAAGAATGACTTTTTAAAAATATCAGCTTTGTCTCTTTAAAAATAGTCCAACACTTTCATCCAGAATAATTAACATACGAAAGCATGATCCTGAAGGTCAGCAGAAAAAGCAGTCATCTTTGGGTGGGATTTTTATTTTAAGAGGGAGAGGAGGAACAGGAAAACAGAACTGAAACTCTTTATCCAATGCCATAAGAGCGAGAATAAAAGCCTTTATTACAACTAAACCTAAGGCAAATCTATCTCGCTTAGTTTTTGCTCAGTACTGTGATCTGATAGACACAGGTGCAAATAGCAACACAGATGAGAATCATGTTTAAGGAGCATAGTAACTGATATACAAAGAAAGCAGGAATATTTTTGTGGGGGAAGAGCAGGAGGGGCTTCTGCTTGTTTTTTTGCATTAGAAATACCAGGTCTCGTGTTCTCTATTTTGGCTCCAGCCCTTCCCTGACCTTGAAGGACTAGAAAACTAGTTTTTTGGGCCTCAAACATGCAGCAGTGCTGAGTCTCTCAAAAAAAGCTCTTCTCTTAAGTGTTTGCCAAGAAGTTAAATAGGTGTTACTTGAATTTAGTTTGGTTTTATTATCAGAGGAGTAGCCATGTTAGTCTGTATCCCACAAAAACAATGAGGAGTTCCTGTGGCACCTCTTCAGATACAGGCAGTGAAACTACAATACATATATATATATATATATATATATATATATATATATATATATATATATATATAATTTGTTACTATCTGTAATGTTCACTTATTTTCTCTTTTATATATATTTATGC
This sequence comes from Chelonoidis abingdonii, assembly GCF_003597395.2. Taxonomy (NCBI): domain Eukaryota; kingdom Metazoa; phylum Chordata; order Testudines; family Testudinidae; genus Chelonoidis; species Chelonoidis abingdonii. The sequence goes on from NC_133770.1 coordinate 134,931,450, forward strand.
CTGTATCTGTAATTTTCACTCCATGCATCTGAAGAAGTAGGCTTTTTACCCATGAAAGCTTATGCCCAAATACATCTGTTAATTTTTAAGGTGCCACCAAACTAAATTCAAAGAGTTTTATATAGTGACAAATTCTCTCCCCTAGTTGCAGATTTCAATCGCCTCTGATCTCATACTAGCTCTCCAGTCTTCTAAAATGTCCTTCTACAAAAAATGGAAGGGAGGGGGATTTTCAGGCCCTTTTGATGATAAAGCAGCAGAAAGGACACATTTTTTATCCCCAGGTCACCATTAAGTCCTTTGTTTTGTCTCATTTGTCAGAGAGAGTGATTCTGGTGTAAGGAAAGTCTTGATAATTTGCAAACACCTATACCAGAAGAAGTCTCTCCTAAATCATCATTTCTGCAATTTTGCCTAAAAGGTGTTAATTAAAATAAGTTAACTCAATTTAACAAGGCTATCAAGATGTGAATATGCCCTACTAAGCAGCTGGGTTAGCTTGATATTGTAACCCAGGTCCTTTCTCTTCCCTCTATGATCCTCACTTGTTTGTCAATCTGAATTTAGAATGTTAGCTACTCAGGTCCAGGGCTATGGGCCTGATTCTGCACTGCCTTGCACAATGAAGTCCAGTGAGAGTAAGGTAGATGCAGATCAGAGTGCTAACATTTTACACTAATTTTATAGATGTATAAATGACTCCACTGCTTTGCACTTTGGGTTTCAGGCTCCAAGTCATTACTTGTTTCTGCAAAGCAGCTTGCCAACCACTTCTGATACCCAAAAGTAATAAATAAGCTTATGAGCACCAATGATGAGAGCTCAAAATATGGCCAGAACAAAAACAGTTAAAAATAACTTTAATATTACTAGAGCATTTAGTTTATACACGTGTCCTTAACACTACTGAACCCTTTCTGCATCCTACCACTTTTCATGTAAAAGATATTTTTTAAAAAAATTCTAACAATTTCTTCTTGTAATCAATACATACAAGTCTTCTTTGCATTTTTCCATGGTATACCTTGTCTACATTTTACTGGCCTTTGCTTTGCTGTAATATAAAATAAGACTACAGTTCAGTTTGTTTAACCACAAGACATTCTGACAAAGAAATGGGTTTGAGAAATATTCAGTGGTACTTATTGTTATCCTCCCACTGCTTTAAGTATACTACGAACCGAATCAGACGGTCACCATTTAAAGTTCGCTCCAACATTTTTTAACCTGACATCTTACAAAGGATGCATCTTTTGCATAGTTTCTGAGCATGTCTTTTCATTTCCTTTGAAAGCTTTTGAATCATAGGCCCACACCATGTCTATTCCTTCTCCAGTAGTATGATCTGGCATCCACTGTGGGAAAGGAAAACGGCACGCAACAACTCTGGCATTGTGATCAAGTTCTTCTTCAAGCTTCTTCTCCAACTGTGGCATCTGTGGAGCAACAACAAAAGCCCTTCAGATAGTGTGCAAGATAGAAGCGTTCCCACTTGAAACTACTTCAGCCACTCAAAATTAATCCAAGGCTTGAAGATCCCTGTTTTAGTCTTAGAAAGCTTCCATGATGCAGGATCGTATGCTAACTTTGATGTGCAGGTACACAGTATATAAAGCCAAAATATGGTCTTAAAACTTTTTTGATCTTACCATTAATCAGAATAAATTAAAGTTTACATAACTTTTTAGAACTTATATCACATTTATTGGGAGCTATATCATCCTCTACAGAGAGAAACTTGTGGAGGGGGACAGGACACTCCACAAGTTTTGACTCAATTGAATCCAGCTCACTGGACTGGGGGTGGGGTTAGACCCTCTATGGAACATCCATGTAGTTTCAGCCCCCTAAAGTTTTATTATGTTCCAGGATCCATACACATCTTGGAGAGTCCTGGAGGCTAGTGCCTCTATGCTGCTTCATGCCCCTACGGCAGCATTTGGAGAAGTCAATGGATCCCTGATAGCTAAAGATCAAATTAACAGGAGTGGGGGTTGGAAGGAGGAGTTACTGAACAATATTGTGATTGAAGAGGAAACAATATTACAGAAAGGCCAGTCCTCTTGGGTCTACCCTCTCACCTTCTGCAGGTTAATCCTTCCCACAATAGCACAGGGACAATAAACACAACTCCCCTTACATGTATAACCTTCTGGTCCGAGATTCACTCAATCCAGCTTCCCTCCTCTTGCAGAAGGCTGAGTATATAGTCAGGGACAAAGAAAATAGGATTTGCCAGACCAGACCAGACCAATGATTTGTCTAATTGGTCATTTTACCTCCAACAATAACTTATACCAGATGCTCAGAGGAAAGTGAAAAAGATCCAAAATGTACCTAAACCTAAAAGGAATTCCTTCCCAACCCCAGATGCTCACCACTTATGACCTGAAGCAGGAATGCTGACAGACATTCTAATTTGTATCCTGGCTCAGAAAAGGGCTCATGGTATGCATATATCTATCCAAGTTTAATTGTTTAGATTTTTGCCTCAATCTGCTTGTGGCAGTGAGTTATACAGACTAGCTGTAGTGCTGTGTGAAAAAGTATTTCCTTTTATTTACTATAAATTTTTTTTATTTTCTAAAAAAATGACCATGTGTTAAAGAAAAGACTAATTTATGTATATAAATAAGTTTAAAAAGACAAATCAAAATTCTGTTAAAAGGAACCAAATGTTCCTTAAAAAGACAAAAAATGTTTTATATGGGATTCTCCATGTCATCAGTGGCCTCAGTCAGACAATAAGACATTCTTTCACTAGTACCAGAAGACAAATTTAGAGAAACGTTATCAAAGGTTGTAAATAGCTTCCACTATCAAAAACTTTTCTACAGCTGCAGAATACCTGTTATAATAATTCTATTAATAGCTAAAGTTTCAAGTGGATCGTTTCCTTTGAGGCAATGACATTAATAACTTAAAATGTACCAAAGAGAACTTTAAAATAATGTAGTGTCCCATACTCTGATTTTGTCCATACAAAGAATGATTGTGAACATTCATGTTGATATTTCTTAGTTTCCATTATTTTAAAATGACATTAGAATCTCAGACTGGGCCAAGATAAACCTGAAAACAAAGGAGCCAATTCTGTATAGAAATTAAATCACTAAAGGATGCATAAATATGCAATTAATCTAATTCTTAATATACAGAATACGAACTGGTTGTGTGTCATATCTGCATAATATCAGGCATAATTATGTCAGTTATATAAATTCATTAATTGTAACCCAGTTATAACTTATCCCTCAACTGACAAAGTAGAGATGTAAAAAAAATCTAAAAATAAACTGGAATTTACCCATAAAATTATTAGTAACAATAAATGTCTCAGACATTGACTGTTTAAGATAACTGGGTTTTTATAGAAGGATGCTGATTTCTATTTTGTACCAGCACATGCTCATAGATTTATTTACTTCAGCTTAATAAACACTAAAGCAATAGGCCCTATACAAAATATAAAATTTTCACTATTAATATGTTTAAAAAAATTTCCCTAACCTACCTCAAAGTTCTCTTTCAGTTCACCCAATATCCACAAAACATCTCCATCCACCATAGATAAGATCCTCTCCCTTCAATCCACTCACACGCATATACTGATCAACCCTCTCCTTCAGAGAAAGCTTGTGGGAACAGAGGTCTTGCTGTGTGGTCTGTGGGTCAATAAATCCAGGCCCTGTCTTTGTAAGTTAGTCTTAGACATTAAATAGAAAAAAAGTAATATGCTCATGGCTTCAAACTAGGCCAACACTGTAACTGACCTGACCTTTCTATAAATAATAAGATACATTCATCCACACAAAAAGTGATAGAGAAACTCTGTTACAAAGCATCCTGAGGCTGAAGTCAATGGGGGCATTCCACAACCCTAAGGCGGCCCTCAGCATTTACCTCAGATATTTGGGCCCACTGCATTTATGGCAACATTTGTGATCATATCAAGAAGTATTTTATTACTGGAGGGATTTAAAAAACACAAACAAACCAAAAAAAACACACTACTATTCTGGATGAAAGAAGTAAAATACTGTTTTCTTCGCAGATGTTGTGGCTCTTCCTTCTACTTTATTAGGTCAGATAGCAACAATGAGTAATTTACCTCTTCTTAGGCTGCCACTAATTCTGAAGTTTGTTCCAAACACGTATGTCTAATCAATTTGTTCACATTTGTTTTTCTGTGCAACTGTTAACTTCCTATTTGCCAAATAGTCTTCCTGCCTCTGCACCTTTGCCCTTAGAGATTCTGCAATGCGGCTACAGAATTTCTAATTGCAAATTCATATCTGTACTGGCAAGTGAATCAGAGTATGATCATAATATCACTCAATTCAGAAAGGGTGGTCTAATTTCCTCACAAATTAACTGCTTCAAAGAACAATTACTACATGACAGTCTTGTCAAAATCATGCAACTGAACACTTGGTTTGTAATTACAGATATCCCTGTAACAAAGGCATCTACTGCCCTCTCCTGGAACAAAGACTGCTACGCTGCAGTAAATCAACCAAAATGGTTGAGTTATTATCCAGTCTCTTGGGAACGCATACAATAAAACTGCCGGAACACTTGATAATGCAGACTTTCCTTCAATATGCCAACTACAGAAGTAGAAATAAAACTACATTTTAAAATACACAGTTTTCAAAATGAGAGAGTGCTGTGGTTGGTGTCTGAATCAGATAAGCTTTTAGTCCTACTCCTTACAAGAGAAAAAAAGGACAGAAAACAAAACAATGTAGGTATTATTATGCTTCCGACTGTGACTCCCTGTTTATGTTAACAACAACATTTTATCACACACTGTTCCCATTTTACACTATGACCATATAACACGCTGCTCTGGCATAAACTCTTCACACATTCCATCCCACACAGTCGCCTGCCCTAAGGAATGAAACTACTTACAAACGTTAATGGGGGAGTGAAAAGGAGATCTCTCAGTGCATTCATAACACATACAAGGCAAGTGCTCTTATAATACTACTGCCATAAAAGTATGTAAATGGAATAAAGAAATACTGAATTTTCTTCCCCTTTGAAGGAAAATGTAAACATAACCAAATAGCACTTGAAAAAACACAAAAATGAATTTTAAAGTTTGAATTAGTCCATCTACTGTACCATAAAAGTGGTCTCTCTCGAAATACCATTTTCACAGTAATTTTAAAAAGCCATACAATTTCACCTGGAACCTGACATTTTATGGGGGATACACAGCTTTCTCAAAGTGAAAAACAATTTCCCTGTATGCTCTGCAAACAAGCAATTATATTAAAAGCACCCAAGGTAATTGAAGACTATTGCAGTACGACGAACTGACAAACCACTGAGGTGCTTTCAGTTTTTGAAAAGTCCATAATCTTAAGTTTAATACTCTGTTCTTTAACATATAAGTCCACAGAAGTGAGTTGAAACTAGTCAATACTCATCCTCCCTGAAAACTATTTTACTGAAAATCTGGAGAATGATGAGTTTCAATGATCAAATGGAAATTGAAATTCCATTTTGAAATTCCAAACATTCCATTAACTTTTCAAGTAATTTAAGCTGTTTGTAAGAGTTCACAGAATTATGTTTCTGAACCATATTGGAATTTGGACTTCATGAGGCAGTACACAAATTGGAATTTTACAACAGACAGACAATTGAGATTCATATCATCTGAACAGGTTTCAAGTTGTACCAACAGGTTGTATTATTTAAATGTCTATAAACTATAATCAGCATTTTGTCAAACCAAAGACTTGAACGTCAAAGGTCCTGATGAGTGGACTCACTTTACAGATCAATATCTCTGTGCTGAATGCCTTGCTATTATAGTCATAAAACACAATACAGACAATGAAAGAATGAAGAAAAAAAAAAAGACTTACCATTTGAGGTACCCCAAAAACAACAACATTTGTATACTGGGAAAAGCTAACCTATTAAAAAAAATTTATATTACCATCATTGTGGACAATGAACACTTATAATATCAGTGGATACTAGGGGGAATGTTGGTAATAATAGTCTTCCCTTTATTCACACCCTTTTTCACAGCCAGGCCTCCTACACCAGGGACAAGGACAGGAAATGATACAGAAGCCACTATGCCAGCTCAACATAGCCAAGGACTCCCCAACACAGGTAGCTTTACACCGAGTAGCACAAAACTGCTTCAGTGTCACCAAGGCTCTGGCCCTAAGTTCTCTGAATTGATTAATATTCTGGAAGTTGCACAGGTTTACTCATTTTTACTGCTGTTCTTATCCCTAAGGAAAAGATTTATCATTTAACATCTTAATTTTGCCACATGTCAATTAAGTCTTTAGCAATATATCTAGAGTTAAAAATGACTAACCATTTCTATTCAAGTCTGTGTTTTGAGTCCCTCACAACTTTCTGCAGTTTTTAATTATTGGGAAGAAATTATCTGTGTCAGTTCTCTGCCTTAAGGAGAATTATTTCAAAAACTCTCATTCAAAAATCGTTGATCTGTTTTTGAACTTGGGAGGGGGGGGAGATACACTTTTCCCATTATATAAAATTCTTGCCCTTCTTTTTCTTTATCACTCAATGGCTGAAACAGCAGTGGGTAGGTAAACTGAAATCTTGCAGAGAATTAATCACTAAGAAGTGTTCTGATAGAAAATTATTCTGATTCATCTGAATTATGAGGTTTCTGAAAAAAATCAAAACTGCACTATGTTTCTTTAAAACACTTTTGTTCAAAAATTGATTGTGTGTGTGCACGCTCGCACATATTATATACACATATAAAATGAAGGAAAGTGCTACGTGACATGTATGCACAATAAGGAAGCTGCATATGAACATGCACATCTTATACAGTGCCCAGTGAAGCCTGATCCTGCATATTACAGAGAATAGCCTTGCCACTGATTTCAATGAGTGCAGGATCAAGATCTGTCTATCACAGGGCTTTGTAGCACCCAGCCTCATTCAGCAAGTACTTAAATGTGAGCAAAATACTCCAAAAGAACCCTTGCAAAGGGAGTATATCTGAGGACCAAAAAACAGCAAAGCATTTAAGCTAGTGAGTACTCATAGTTAGTATGTCCTTGCATACTTTGCTGTATCAGGGCTTGAAAGAGCGCATTATGGGTGACAACATTCCAGTGGTGTCTAATAAAATAATTCCAGATTATGAAATTTATTTTTTTCTTTTACAGGAAATACCTGAGACTTCCATTATTTAAAAAAAAAAAAAAATACTCCAATAAGAGAATGTTGAGGCTGCACAGTAGCATGCTCAAGTTAGTAAATGCTAAAGTTGAACTTGCTAGTGCAATCATAACTTTTCCCTTGTGCACATGAATCAGTTACATAATACTACACTATTCTCAAATAATACAAAATAATCTAGTTAAAGTTGTAGAAACTATACATTTTTATACATTAGCATATTTAAAGTTGTAGAAAATATTATATGATATAGGGTCTTATTTGAGAAAGTGTGATTATCTAATTAATATCTGCATCATAATGCATGAGCACATTAGCTTTGCATCTTTACCTTTGGTATTTCCTGACTTTTGAATGCCTAGATGTATAACATTAACATTTTAGCAAAGTTTTTTTTTTTTTAAATAATAATATTATCTGCAGCTGTGTGTTTTCAAATTGAACACTTGTAATTCACCAGTGGAAATTATTACTACATACTTGGATTTCTATAGGGCTTTTTCACAAAACACCTACCTTCCACAAATCTGAAATATAAAATTTGGCATTATGATGCATCCCTTCTCTCCAAGCACGATATCTGGAGTACCAGACTAGCCAGGGATTTAATTCATAACCAACAGCTTTGAATCCTTCTTTTGCAGCTGCTATCACCTACAAAAAGACAAAGTACGCTTCATTCAGGGCCAGAATAAACTATAGTATGACACTATTTATGATAGAATTGTGCTTGCAGGAAACATAAGAGAATAGTGTAATTTTATTAACAGCAGAACCCCCCAAAAAACAAGTGCTATATGTCTTTATTAGTTGTGTTTATCCACCTTTGGCGGTTGAATACTAAAGCCCCAATCTGCAAACAAACATTTACACGTGCTTAACTTAAGTATCATGAGAAGACCCACTGAAATCAATAGACCTACTCCTGGTAGTGAAGTTAAGCACAGGAGTATTTGCTGGATCAGAGCATAAGGCCCTCATAGTGCCATGACATATCCATGTGCTCCATTTCAAGCATGCAAGTAGTTTCAGTGACTTACCTGTAAATTAAATGTACAATTGGCCAAGAGCACAGCAGTAAACAACACTATACACGTACATGCACTCACCTAAGATCAAAAATACGAAGTGACCTACCAACAAGGAAAGTTCCACAGGGAAAGATTATATACTCAAAAAACATTCGACACAGGCAGTTATAACATATTTTCCTAATTCACAGTATAGCACTCTGAAATGCCAGATGGATATGCAATTTAAAAAGTTAATTTTATCATAACTTCAAGCACACGCTAGCTGATTTTTTTTTTTTCAAATAAAGTAGTTTAGACAATACATTTTCAAGATTTAAAATTGACTGATAAATTTAGCAAATGTCTTTCGATGAGTTAAATTCTGCTTGGTGTATTGATATGGAGTAATCCCACTGAACTCAGCTGGGTAAACTAATCTAGTAAGGAAATACATTTTGTTCCCAAGTCTGCTGTATTTATTGAACTGTACATGAATCACTCTCACTCTCCATGTAATTTTTTAAATAAAGAAAATATACTGCAAATCCCACATATAAATAAAGCCATGTTTTCATGCCCTCATTTTTCAGAGGGGAATTAGATAATTAAAAAACAATATAGATTAATCCGGGGAATATGTGGTAATAAAATTAGCAACTTTTAAAATATGCAATATGTAGGATTTAAACTACTTGACAAGCATCTTTAAATAATAAAATGACTCAAATCATGTGAAAATAAAATTTAAAAAATCTGTATTAGAAACATATGGAAAAGTAGAAAAGTAAGAAAGTAAATATTTTGTTCCTGAATAAAACTAGTCAAATATTCAAATAGTTTATTCCACACATTTTGAAGTTTTCCATATCAATTAGTTAATGCAATTTTTTTCCATTATGCACCATAAAAAAAATTCACAAACATTCAAATAACCTGACATTTTCATATTATTTGAAGAATACTATTTTCATTATTTGCCCAAAGGTATTGTTGAATAAGTGTCAAACATTCTGAAGCCTGTAATATATACTCTTAAAAACAGTCCAATTGATCGTCTGAATTTTTGTGGGACGGAGAGGAAAACTTAATACAGGATATAGAACCTTCACAAATACCAGGAAAAAAGGAGTGCATAATGGAAAATATCTACTACAGTAGCTCACTTCTTTAACACTGTTTGATGTACATGAATTTAGAGGAGCCAGAGTTTTATAACTCACAATACGTCCATCGCCGCTACCTATGTCAACCAGAGATCCACTTCTGTATTGTAACATTTTCAAAACATTTTCAATCTGAGCTGAAGTTGCAGGTACAAAAGGAAGGCAAATTTTTCTCAGTGCTGGAGTTAGGAATGGAGTGGCAACAGCATACAGTACCACCACTGTCCCACCAACAATGCCAGTGACCAACAAACCCCAATTTCTTTTTCTTGATCTGTCATTATCAAGATTCATATGCAAAATGTCTTGGGTATGGCCTTCTCCTTGAAGTACTTTTGACATCAACAAAGTGTACCTGAAGAAAGGGAAAAACATATGTAACATGAAATGCCAAGTATATATCTATTTATTTCTACAGACAAAATCTTGCTGGTAAACAGCATACAATAATAGAATCACATACTAAAATCTAAAGCTTTAGCTACGCTTTATATAAAAAGCTTGTCTCCTTTTGAGCTGGGATATATTCATAAATCCTATTAACAAAATATTAAGTGCCCTTCGAGAAAATCATCAGAAAATAATTGAATTTTAAAATCTGTTCTTTCTACCATAATTGACTCTTCTGCTCACCTAGAGCCCTCATAAATGTATTGGAGAGCAAGGAATACATACTAAGAAGCACATTGTCTATTTTCATCCAGAAGACAGGGAAATTACATATTTACCTCCCATTAATGCAAATAGAAGTTAAGTATATAAATCCCACATACACAGAAATGAAAACACCACCTTCACTCAAAAAAACCTGTTCTTGTGCATAACGATTGCAAAGTTTTTATTTTAAAGTATCAGTAGCGGTTTTCTCATCAAAATAGAATGATTTTCAGTTATGAAAGGAGCAGAGTCTCTTTCACTTAGAACAGAGAAAAATAGGTAAAAAATCAAGTAGTTAAAAAAGCACAGTGCACAGCCTGCTAATAAACCTATGGTTAAATGTAGTGTACAACACATTCTTCATGTACTGTATTTAATATCCAAAGCTAGCCAAGCGTTCTTTGAATTACTATGTTAGCACCCTGGTCCTTAAAAAACACAGATACATTATTTCTGTACAACTGTTTAAGCCTGATTAATTTTTCTTTCAACTCATTGTAATATCATATTAACACTCTAGAAACAATATGCCTTTAAAAATCTTAAGAGGGTTTCTGAATATCGTATTTTTATGCGACATGAATATAGTGCTCATGAAAGGTGTTGACCTGATAATATTGTCTTATATTTTGCTACATAATACAGAAAAGTCAGCGAAAGTACAGGCTTCCCCACATTGTCCCACTAGTGTGCTTCCTTCTTGACCAACTTCTTTGAGAACATCAAAACAGTTCATACGATGTTGCTAAACTTACATATACAGGAGGGCCCCTCCATGTCATAAGGCATTGTCCATACAAGTGTGACATTTACGACTCATGATCCAGTACCACATGGTGTTGAGAGCAAGCTGCTTTGTGCCAAAAGAGCTATGGCATGATAGAAGTTTGAGTCTTTTGCAAATCAATGGCCAAGACTTTTAAAAATGAGCTCTCAAAGTGCCTAAGCTCTATTTTCAGGTACCTAAGTAACTGTCCTAAATTTTCAAAAGTGATGAGCAACTAATAGCTACTGTTGACTTAAAATAAGAACAGCCACACCTGGTCAGACCAAAGGTCCATCTAGACCAGTAATTGTCACACTTTATTCAGCACTGGTGAGGCCTCATCTGAAGTATTCTATCCAGTTCTGGGCACCACACTTTAGAATACATGTGGATAAATTGGAGAGAGTCCAAAAGAGAGAAACAAAAAATAATAAAAGGTTCCAAAAACCTGACAAATAAGGAAAGGTTAAAAAAAAACAAAAAACCAGGCATGTAAAGTCTTAAGAAAAGACGACAGGGGAGGAGAACCTGGTAACAGTCATCAAATATGTTAAAGGCTATCAGAGAGGACGGTGATCTATTTTTCTTAAAGTACACCAAGGATCAGACAAGAGCAAATGGGCTTCATCTGCAAGAAGACAGATTTAGGTTAGATATTAAGAAAAGCATTCTAACTATAAGGGTAGTTAAGTTCTGGAATAGGCTTTCAATGAATGTTACAGAATTCTCATCAGTGGAGGTTTTTAAGAAGAGGTGAGACAAACATCTACCAGGGATGGTCTAGATCAGTGATTCTCAAACTTTTTTTTTTTGCAGTCCACTTGAAAATTGGCAAGGATTTTGGTGGACCACTTAATGAGCTTTCCAAATGTTGTTTGTACTGTTAGCTAACTACTGTAAAGCACTTTGGATAAAAGCCCTATATAAAACAACCTTAATAATAATTAATGTTTTTTGTTCTACAAATAAAAGCACACAACTCATCTTTTAATATCAGTAGTCTTACCTTTCTAATGCAATGGATATGCCCTCTCTCCCCTGCCGTGGCAGCCACCAAACTGGAACTGAGAAAGAGGGCCATCTCTCCCTGGCAGCCACATCCCTGGAGTTGAGGAAAGTCATCTCTTTCTTTGGCCGCCACAGCCCTGCACATCCCAAATTCCCCCCCCATCCCCACTTCTCACCCTACTGTCCTCTCCCACCTACCCCCTATTCCCCCCCACCCTCCCAAGGCCTCCACTTCATCTTACATGTGCATCTTTCTCCAGGGTCCAGGCACCTAATTAGTGGAGCCATGCCTATGTGGCTCCACTAATTAGGTGGGTGGCCCTTCATTCTCTTGTGTGCGGCCGCCTAAGTGCGCAACTTAGAGGGAACTGTCCACAAACCACTTGAATCAAGCTTGCAGACCATTGGTGGTCAATGGACTACAGTTTGAGAACCTCTGGTCTAGGTTTACTTGTTCCTGCCTCAGTGTAGATAGCTGGACTTAATGACCTCTCAAGGTCCCTTCTAGCCCTACATTTCCATGAGTCTATAATTTAAAACTACAGTAGAACCTCAGAGTAACCAAGACCAGAGTTACGAACCGACCACTCAACCACACACCTCATTTGGAACCGGAAACACACAATCAGGCAGTAGCAGAGACAAAAAAAAGAGCAAATACAGTACAGTATTGCATTAAACTACTAAAAAAATAAAAGGAAAGCAGCATTTTTCGTCTGCATAGAATGAGTACCTCGAGCCTTGGCAAGAGCAGCAGCCCCAAGCCCGGGCAGGAGCCACGGGGAGAGGGTGGAAGCCCCAAACCCAGGTGCCCCGAACCCCGACAGGAGCCATGTATTACCCTCACCTCTGTGTTGCCTGTGGAGGTGGGTCTGATCTCCCCCCATAAGAGCCATGCAGGGGAAGGATAACTAGCAGATTTTGGGGAGATCAGATTTCACGGGGTAAGACTTTTTTCACAGTCCATAACACGTTTTTCATGTCCATGAAATTGGTAGGGCCCTAATTATGATGATCAACAGATGACTCTGGCAACAGTGCTATAAGGAGAGGTTTTTAGATGTCTGGACATTCACTGGCCGATGAGTGTTCTCATGGGATGGACTCCACCTGAGTAGGGAGGGAAATAGACTTCTGAGATAGAGGTTGGCACAACTGATAGAAGAGCTTTGAACCAGGAATTCAGGGGAGACAGTTGGGAGATGCTCATGTAACCTCCACTCCAGATGCTAACATAGTGGCAGGAAACTCAATAAGAGAGGATACAGCAAAGGAACCAAGTGTAGGAGAATGGATATCAAGATGGTGTCTTGGTATTGTTATTAACAGTCAAGTAAGCAATAGTGGCTAGTAGAATGACTGTACCAAACTGGACAAGGAATCTGGGTAAAGCCAAGCAGAAGCAACTAAGAGATCTATACACCAATGCAAAGAGCCTGGATAACAAAATGGAGGAACTAGAACTACTGGTGCAGGAAGTGAAATCAGACATTATAAGGGTAACAGAAACATGGTGGCATAATAGTTATGATTGGAGTACAGGTATTGAAGGGTATGTGCTGTTCACAAAAGATGGAAATATAAGTAGTAAAGTAGTATTGCATATTAATGATAAGGTAAACTGTAAAGAAATGAGAAGTGACGGAATGGATAAAACAGAATCTGTTTAGGTCAAAATTATATTGGTGAAGAAAGCTAATAGAAGTTCGACTGGAATAGCGCTTGGGCTATGCTACAGACCCCAGGATCCAATATGGATAGAGACTGCTTTAATATTTTTAATGTAATAAATGCTAGTGGGGATTGTCTAATTATGGAAGACTAACTTCCCAGATATATGTTGGAGGACAAATGCTACTGACATTTATTTGGTATGTACCAGATATTCCTGGATGTGACAGCTGACAGATTTTTTCACCAAATAGTCACTGAACCAACAACAGGTTATGCCATTTTAGATTTAGTACTGGTAAGCAGCAAAGACCCTAGAAAAGCTGGTTGAAGAAGACAACCTGATCATCAGCTAATTCAGTTTAAACTAAATGGAAGGATAAACAAAAATAGATCTGCAACCAGGGTCCTTGATTTCAAAAGGGTAATAGTTAAAAAAAGTAAGGGAAGTAGTTAGGGAAGTGGACTGGATGGAAGAACTCAAGGATCTGAATGCGTACAAGGCTTGGAATTACTTTAAGTGAAACATGTTTTTACAAAATGGTAGACTGTGCCAGACCAACCTGATTTCTTTCTTTAAAAAGATAACTGATTTTTTTAAAAAAAGGAAATGCAGTAGACCTAATCTACCTGGATTTTAGTAAAGCATTTGATATAGTTCCATATGGAAAATTATTAAACTGGAGAAGATGGAGATTCATATGAGAATTGAAAGGTGGGTAAGGAACTGGTTAAAAGGAAGACTACAACAGATCATATTAAAAGGGGAACTGTAAGGCTGGAGAGAGGTTACTAGAGGAGTTCCTCAGGGACCAGTCTTGGGACAAATCTTATTTAACATTTTCATTGATGACCTTGGCACAAAAAGTGAGTATGCCCTAATAAAATCTGCAGATGACACAAAGTTGGAAGTACTGCCAATAGTCTGTTCTGGCCTTAAAATCTGGGTCTATGAGCACTGGTTATGAAGGAAGACTCCATCACCACTGCAACAACATAGAAGACTGGCTATCAGCCATTATTAACTAGCTACTTACAACTTTCTTTACTTCACCTGAAGTTTTGCAGGCCACTATAATTTTAAAAAGTGACTTTTAGGTTTTCAGACTTTAAACAATCAATTTTAATCTTGTTTTACATTTGTACTTTTATATGTTGCTAAAGAAAGGCTGATTCGCACTGAAACAGATTCACAGAAATGTAGGGCTGAAAGGGATCTTGAGGGATCATTAATCCCAGCCCCCTGCTTTCAGGTAATAAACCTAGAACATCTTTGAGAGGTGTTTGTCCCACCACTCCTTCAAAACCTCCACTAAGGGGGATTCCACAACCAAGCTTTGAAACCTAGTCCAAAGTGTAACTACCCATATAGTTAGAAAGCTTTTCCTAAATATCCACCCTGAATCTCTCTGGCTGCATGTTAAGCCGATAACCTTTTTTTCCCTACTTTCAGTGGACATGCAGAATTGATCACCATCCTCTTTATACAGGCCTTAAATTAGATGACTGTTGTATCAAGGCCCCTCTCAGTCCTCTTTTCTCAAGACGAAACCACCCCAATTTTTTAAAATCTTTCCTCAGAGATAAGGTTTCATTATTTTTGTTGCTCTCCTCTATACTCTATCCAATTTATCCACATCTGTCTTAAAGAGTGGCACCCAAAACTGGACAAAGTACTACAGCTCAGGCTTCACCAGTGCCAAGCAGAGCAAAATAATTATCTTCTAATGTTTGATATATGACACACCTGTTAATACGCTCCAGAATATTAGTCTTTTTGACAACTGCATCGCACTGCTGACTCATTCAATTCGTGATACACTATAACTTGCAGATCCTTTTCAACAGTACTACCACCTAGTTAGTTAGTTCTCCATTTTGTAGTTGTTAATTTGACTTTTTCTTCCTAGTGCAGTACTTTGCACTTGTCTTTATTTAAGTTTATTTTGTTGATTTCAGACCAATTCTCTAATTCTGGGGTGGACAAACTGCAGCCCTCCAGCGGCCCCAACAGCTCTGCCCCGCTCCAGCGCTCTGGCCGGGGTGCTGGGTCAGCGGCCGCACCACAAGGACAGAACAAGTAATTGGCTAAAACTGAAGCAGAGATAAGCTACACATGAGAAAAAAACTTCCTGTCAGGGTGGTTAAGCACTGCAACAAATTGCCTAGGGAGGTTATGGGATCTGTCACTGGAGGAGCAGGTTAGACAAGCACGTGTCACGGTCAATCTCTAGCTAATACCCAATCCTGCCTCAGTGCCAGGGACAGGACTGGGTCATCTACCACGGTCCCTTCCACGCCTGCGTCTCTCTGGCTCTAAGGCAGCAAGTTCCACTCCCAGGCCCTCAACAGGCTTCGCTTCAGCAGTCACCGCTGCGGGGACGGGCGCGGCTGAGCGGGGTCCGGCCAGCGGGCGGGTACCTGGCCAAGGCGCTGCGCACCCGCTGGGGCGGCCCCACCGCTACCCAACCCGGAGCAGACAGGCCCCGCCCCCTGCCCCTCGCAGCAGGGACCCTCCCTCGCTTATCCAGACCAGCGCCCGCCCCACTCATCGAGGGGCCGATATCGCGAGACTCGGAGGAGCAGGCGGGAACTCGGGCCGACGCAGGCGCTTCGGAGTGGATGATACCACCTGAAACGCTGGGGGGGACTCCCCTGTGGCAGGCTGTACAGCACTGTAGAGTAACGTACCCTGCCTTGCAGCGCGCATTTGCGCCGTCTCTTTTTGCTCTCACTGTAGTGCCGTAGCCCCCGCCAATATCACGTGTGTCGGAGTTCCGCTCAGTGTCTTTCCCACTCCGACTTGCGCCTTTCTTTCCCTTAGACGCTTCTAGAAGGGCTCAGTGGGGGCACCACATTGGTCCCAGCTAAGAAATCCTTCCAGTAGTAACCCGCTGCGCATGCGCGGCGCAGAATAACCCGCCCATTACGTTGCGTTGCGTTGGGCGAGGTGGGCAGCAGGCGCGGCTCGTGCTCTGTCGGTTGGTGTCAGTGCGGCAGGACCATGTCGGCGATGGGGACTCTCGCGTTCGATGAGTACGGGCGGCCCTTCCTGATCCTCAAGGACCAGGATCGCAAGAGCCGCCTCATGGGGCTGGAGGCGCTCAAGGTATTTGCGCATGCGCCACCTGGGAACCGCCGGCTCCCGGTCCCAGCTCCATGTGCTTCCCCGCCCCCACCCCGGGGTCAGAGCGGCCCCCACCCCGGTGGTTGCTCGCTCGCTCGCTCATCCCCGCCCCGCTGTAGGGTCTGGAGCCGCCGGACCGTTGTGTGTCTCCACCGGGCTTCAGGCTGGGCGGGTGCAGGAAAAGCCGTGACCGGTGCGCGGAGCTCCTAGCCCCGCCCCCATCGGGCCGCACCGCCGCGGTCCGAGCGAAGCCCTTGATGACGCGCCGCGGGCCGCCCAGAGCTGCCGCCTAGTGCGAACGGAGCGGGGCGGCTGGACCCGCCGGGCGCTTTGTTAAACGCCGCAGCCGGGCCCTGTGGTCGTTTAGTCACTAAACTCACATTAAGCTGTCGCTTCCCTGCAAATCTCTCGCACACTGAGCCAGGCTCTTCTCCCCCGGTGTGTCCTGTCTTAACCCCCCCGCCCCGGTTATTGTCCCATCTCCCTTCCATCTTATAACCGCCTGGAGCACATTGTTCGCAGCCCGTGTCGTCCAGTCCAGGTATTTCTGCCTTGCACTCAACTGAAACCTCTCAGAACCTCTAATGATCTCAAAGCTCAAACCAGGATGTTATCCTCATTCTCTTTGACCTGCCAGCTGCTTTTGATACAGTTAACCACACTCCTCCTCTTGAAATTTTGTTCTCCCTTGGCTTCCTGGGCTCTATTTTCTCTTGGTTTTTCTCTTACCTCTCTAACTGCTCCATCAGCATGTCCTTTGGAGGATGCTCTTCACCCCCTCCCCCTTTCAGCTTTGGGGCGGGAGGGGTCCACAGGGCACTGTACCTTTCTCTTTTCCCCTTACACCTTATCTCTGGGTAGTCTATTTCATACACACATACAATGTATGTTGACAACTCATCCGTGCAGCAATCCTGTCTCTTTCTGCTCAAGTTAAAATCTTGGTCCCTCTTTGACGCTTCATGGATATCTAGCTGTGAGCTCCAGATGAATATGGTTATAACAGAGCTCCTAATCTCCTCTCCCTGTTACTTCCTTTCTCAGTCACTGTGGACACCACCATCATCCTGCCTGTCATGCCCTTAAACTGGCCATTGTCTTTGACTTGGACCTCTGTATTAGTCTTCATATCCAGGCGGTGTGTGAATCTTGCCAATTCTTTCTGGCTAACATGGCTAAGATATGGCCTAACTACTCCTCCTACACAACTAAAATTCTTGTCCAGACTCTTGTCGTCTTGCATCTAGATTACTGCAACGTTCTTTTCTCTGATTTGACAGATGCAGTTGTGCCCTGTTCATATCCATTCAGAATGCTGTTGCAAAAATTTTCCTGACCTGTTGCTTTGACCATATCAGTCCTCTCTTTGCTTCCCTCCACTGGCTCCCCCTTCTCAGTCACTTCAAATATAAGCTCCTTGTTTTAATTTTCAAGGTGTTTCATGGTCATGCTACCTATTATCTGTCATAGGCTATTGAGCTGTCCATATTCACCTCCAATCAGCCCATGATGTCAGCCTCCATTGCCCACTTGTTACGTTTTTCAAAGTACTTTTGTCCTTTCTCTCATGCTGCCCCTCATATTTGGAAAGCACTCCTCATAAACATTTTCAAAGCTACCTCATTATCCTGCTGATCCTTCTTCCTAAGGACTTGTCCACATGGATTTGAATTATGGGGGTGTGAATTGCAGTGCACTATGGCATTGTATTTAACTACCTAGTGTAAACCCTGCTAGTGTAAACTAAAAAGTTCCCAGTTCACATCAACGTAATCCTGGAAACATGAATTAGGAAACAGGGTTTACGTGGTGCATTTACAGTACAATACTTCGGGGCATGTGACTCATATGTCCAAACTTCAACGCCTTATAGACAAGACCTAAAATTTTGTTTTACCATGTTGCCTATGAAATACTGGGCAGCAGGTGTGCCGAGACCATGTATTGTCTCATTGTTTACTTGTACTCCATTGTCTGTCTATCTATATCCATCTGTTGGCTCTTGTCTCATACATAAGGTACATCTAAGCTTAAAAATGCTGTAGCAGCACAGCTGCCATGCTACAGTGGCACTTCTGTAGCGCTTCAGCCCAGACACAGTGTACAGTAACAAGAAGGGTGTTCCCATCACTGTAATTAATCTACTTCCTTGAGAAGTGGTAGCTAGGTCAATGGAGGAATTTTTCCATCAACCTAGTACTGAGGGTTAGGTCAGCATAATTGTGTCTCTCGGGTGAAGTTTTCAGTGTAGACCAGTCCTTAGGTGTTCTGATTGGGCAGGGACCATATTTTTTTGTTCCATGTTCGTACAATATATAGCATAATGAGGTCCTGGTTGATTATTAGAGCTCCTAAGTGCGTTGATAACACAAATAATAAATGTGTTGCATTTCAGTCATTCACTTGTTGCAGCGCTGAAGGAGACGAAAGTATAATTTTAAAAATCCCATAATGTTCGGTGTTTTGCGCCTGCAGAGGTGGGATGCTCTTGTTGTATCCTAGTGGATAATCTGAGCAGTTTAGCTACACTAGTAATGAAATGGTATGTTGAAAGGCCCAACAGATTTTAAAGAATGACTGAATGTTGTCAATCCTTTATCTGGCGAAAATCCGTCCCAGATCATCACTTTTGTATATGAGAGTTAGGGTACATCTGCACTACCAGCCAAATCGGTGGGTAGCGATCGATCTATCAGGGATCAATTTATCACATGTAGTGTAGACATTATAAATCGATCTCCGATCGCTCTCCAGTCAACTGCTGAACTCGAGCAGTGTGAGAGGCGGAAGCAGAGTCGATGGCCATTGATCCAGTGCCGCAAGGATGCAAAGTAAGTAATTTTAATTCGATCTAAGGTACGTCAACTTCAGCTATGCTGTTTTCCTAGCTGAAGTTGCGTATCTTAGATTGATTTCCCCCACCCCAGTGTAGACCAGCCCTTAGAGTTCACAGGCAAAGGTCCAGCCCACTAGTCAGATGTCTTTAATGCATCTGCTAGCGGGAGGGCAGAAGGAGAAAAGTTTTAGTATATCAGTTATATATCAACACACACAATTTGCCTGATCTAGGAATAATTATAATATAAATTTTCACATATTTCTGCTTGAAATAGAGCAAAATCATCTGTAGCAGTTGTTTTGTGTCTCACCCCCACTTAATGCTGTGTTTTTTTTGTATATATATAAAAAATGAAAAGGCGGTGGGGAGAAGCTACTATGCCTTTTTCATTGACAGTGCAAGTTATATTCATATTTGCACCGATGGAAAACATTGGAGATGGGAATTGCTACTGGCTAAGCGATGGCCCTGAAAATACTGACACCTAATTTTCTCTGACACATAAGTATACCTGCAAACAGCTAGAATCAAAGGACTTTTTTTTTCACTATTTATTTGCACGGTGTTACTAACAAAGCATTGTATTTTTAAGGATGTGTCATAATAACAGAATTTATGTTTGCATTTTTGTTTCATAGTCTCATATAATGGCAGCAAAGGCTGTGTCAAATACACTGAGAACATCACTGGGGCCCAATGGTAAGTATGAGAATGTAAGTTTAAACACCTTTTTTTTTTGTAAGGTTTCTTTGATTATTTATAACTTGTATACTTTTTGAACACCTATTTTAGGTCTTGATAAAATGATGGTGGACAAGGATGGTGAGGTGACTGTCACGAATGATGGCGCCACCATTCTGAGTATGATGGATGTGGATCATCAAATAGCTAAACTTATGGTAGAGTTGTCTAAATCACAGGATGATGAGATTGGGGATGGAACTACAGGGGTTGTTGGTAAGAGACATTCAAATCTGTTATCTTTGAAATCAGGTTATTTAAAGAGTTGGCCCTACATAAACAATTAGCATCTCAAACAAACCTAGTAGAGTAGCTAGCATTTTAATTCTCTTGCAGCTCCTGTATTGCACGCTCTGTATCAGAAGGATGGGGGTTGTTTTTTTTAAGGGTAGGCTAAATTTGCAGGCAGTATCGACACTCCATCCCTTGTATTAAATGCATCCATGTATTTATTTTTTCACATATCTTAAATAGTTTTCTTCCAATTCCATCTTCACTCCTTAAGAAAAGGCAGTAATTGAGTAGTTTCCTCACTAAGATTGGTCAACAGCTGTTGATGAATTTTAGAAACTTGTATCTGGCATAGTGTAAGCCTGCAAGGGCAAGTCTGTTAAACACACTTTCTGTGCTCTATGTAAAATAACTTAGTAAATTGATGGAGGAAAGTAAATTCCTGGGGGTTTTGTTTTGTTTTGTTTTGTAGTTCTGGCTGGTGCATTATTGGAACAGGCTGAGCAGTTGTTAGATCGCGGTATTCACCCTATGAGAATAGCAGATGGTTATGAGCAGGCTGCACGCGTTGCCATTGAGAATCTAGACAAAATCAGCGACAGTTTTCCACTTGATCCACAGAACAGTGAACCTCTCATCCAGACTGCAAAGACAACTCTAGGTTCTAAAGTGTAAGTTTATACTGGGAAAACCTAACTAATGAAGTTTCATACTTGAAAGCATTTTTGGGAAGAATCATTGACAGTTGTTTAACTTTTTTAGCTGGAATATAAAATTTATTACATTCCTCAATGAAATTTTTCCTTTTTTTATTTTTATTTGGGTATAAGATTTTTATCTATGAAAGCTTATGCCCAAATAAATCTGTTAGTCTTTAAAGTGCCACTGGACTCCTTTGTTTTTGTGGATACAGACTAACACGGCTACCCCCTGATCCTTTTTATTTTTATTACCAGTTAATTTCTCTATTGTAACTCCCTGATGCAGCAAGTTTAGGAGGAGGCATTAGTAAGCCATTCTCTTTACACATTTGATGACATGTGACAAGCAGCTGCGATAGAAATTCCTCTATGCTATCTGCCTAATTCCTTTTCTTTCTTTTCCACTTCCACGCTTCCTAACTTCCCTTTATATATTTCTGTGTGGTTGTTTCCCCTCACTTTTAAAATATGATAGTTTGCTTAAAGAAAAGATGACAGTAGATGGATTTCACATGTGACAAATAGCTAATATTATTATACCTTTATCTGCTACCTTTACTTCTATTAAGAGCAGTGACAGAGCAAGTTATTTTTTTGGCTATAGTAAAATTATATTTAGATAATTAAAGAGCCACATTTCATTAATTTGCCAGGATAGTGATTTGATGACATAATATGGTTTTCCGCATTTGTCAGCAGATCAGCCAAAAGTGATGCATACATTTTAGGTGAGAGCCTCAGTCTTTCAGGTTTGCAGCCCCTTCTTTGAAGTCAAAGGTTTTCAGTACCTCCATACATTTAATTTATATCAGTGATGATGATAATAAGCCTATATAATTTGTGTGTATGTTGAGAGGCTAAGAGAAAATATTTAACCTTGAAAGGTAATGGGGGCATGGAGGAGGGAGAGAGATGTCCTTTGCTTTAGACTGTTAATAAATGTTCGTGACCCCTCGATTGCCATTCATGACACACTAGTTAAGAAACACAGTATAGGGTAAGTATTGAACAAATAAATTGACCATTAACTGTTCTCAGTTCCCTTCTCAGGTATGAGTTATCTTTTTCTGCTGGGCTGCTAGACACTTCAAAACAAAAGTTATTTTTCCTCCCTTGGTATCTTGCTGTTAATTGATTTATCTCATTAGACTGACCTCACACTTGGTAAAGCAGCTCCCATCCTTTCATGTATTTATACCTCCTCCTGTATTTTTCACTTCATGTGTCTGATGAAGTGGGTTCTAGCCCATGAAAGCTTATGCCCAAATAAAATTGTTAGTCTCTAAGGTGCCATAAGGACCCCTCGTTTTTTTGTTTTTTTTTTAAACAAAAGTAATCCTGTTGTTCCTTCCTGTCGCTATTGGAACAAAGGAAAAGCTACTAGTGATGCTTGACTTAATCATAAGTCTGACCAACGCTGTTTTGTTTGTTCTTAATGTAGGGCAGGTAGAACAATGGCACTAAAACAAAGTTTCAAAAAACACTTGTTTGATTTTTTTTCAGTGAAGTCTGTGACATTTGCTGCTTGTCTCATATGAGCGAACATTTCAGGTCTCTCAGTATACTGTTCAAGTTAGTGTCGTAGATGGAGACAACTCTCCCCTTCTTTGGGGCATATTAAAGTGGATATAGTCAAACCATTTTGCTTTAATCTTAAAGAATTCAAGCTAGAGTTTAACTGTTTTTGAGCAGCCAAAAATCTACATATAGTCCAACACCAGTTGTCTGTACTGTACTCCGATATACCAAGTATATGTAATCACATTAAAAGAGGTTCTTTCCCAGATGTACCTTGCATGTTGTTTGGCATGCACCCTATAGGTCCCTCATTGGTTATAACTCACTTGTAATCAGTTAAGTGTGAGAGCCCAAATCTGCCTCTTGGTAAGATATCCAAGAAGAGGTGTCCATCTTCACTACACAGGCAGACAAATTCAATTCTTTCTCCTTTTTTGTAGTTTAACTACCTTTTTCTCCTCTTCTCTTCTCCTGTCTTCCTACAATGAACAAACATTCAAAGCTTAAATAACATTTGTTCTCTTAGGACAATTGTTCTCTTGGGGAGGGGGGACGTTTTGAACAATCTTAACTACATTACATTTTGCTTAAATTTAGAATTAATCGTTGCAATAGACAAATGGCAGAAATCGCTGTAAATGCTGTACTGACAGTGGCTGATATGGAACGCAAAGATGTTGATTTTGAGCTAATCAAAGTACAAGGCAAAGTGGGAGGGAGACTGGAAGATACCCAGTTGGTCAAAGGAGTGATTGTGGATAAAGATTTCAGCCATCCACAGATGCCTAAAGTGAGTCAGTCTTTTCTAGTAGTGTCTTTATTTAAACCATCAAGGAACTTTTCTTTGCCCCTCCAACTGCTGTATCTGAACACCTCTCATGTACTCTAAAATAGAAGTTTCTCTTTCCTAGCTTTTAGAAAAAATAACTTTATTGGTATGGGGTGGCAGAGGGGAGAGAGTGCAGATATTATTGAGGTCAAAATAATTAATCTTAATCTTTATTTTAACATGTAGGAAGTTAAAGATGCTAAAATTGCAATTCTCACTTGTCCATTTGAGCCACCTAAGCCTAAAACCAAGCACAAGCTTGATGTAACATCTGTGGAAGATTACAAGGCACTGCAGAAATATGAAAAGGAGAAATTTGAAGAAATGGTGAAACAGGTTAGAGTTTATAAGCATATTTATCCCTGATGACTTTTCCCCAGTGTATACAAAGTGAAATATTTGCTTTTCATGTATGATTTGACAAGTAGTCTCATTAGAAGCAGACCTGCTTGCATACATATACTTTTAAAAAATTACAACTGAATGACAAACTATTTAAAAAAAATAGCTGTAATTAATTAACAGGCTGCAGTTTGAAATTCAGTTCCATGGTTAGTGTCTTTACGGGTCATCCTTTGTATCCACTGTATTTTGGTACCTGTGAATTCAAATTAAACCCATTGTATTGCTTTTAACTTAGCAACATATATTGGAATTGTTTTCAGATTAAAGACACTGGTGCAAACCTAGCTATTTGCCAGTGGGGTTTTGATGACGAGGCAAATCACTTATTGCTTCAGAATGAGCTGCCTGCTGTTCGTTGGGTTGGTGGACCTGAAATAGAAGTAAGTAAACTTCTCTCCAACTTCATTTTGCGTCTGCCTTGACTGGCTGACAAAGGATTTAACACATGATCACTTCAGAAGCTCTGGCTTTCAGAAGGAGAGCAGCACAACTAATATACATGAGTCTAAATCACTGACTGTAAAATAGCACTTGTGAGAAGGGCCCACTATGAATGGGACCATGATTCACAATTGAATCCTCTAGACACTACCCCGGTACAAATAACAACTGACAGATGGAAGTTAAAATTGAGCTTAAAAAGTATGATGGGTAATAGGTGACCTAAGACTCCATGTTTAAAATCTCATTCCTTGCTCTGCAGAAGCAACTCATTCCCTGAAATACTCTGAAGGAGGGGAAGCATCCATTTCAGAGTCTAGTCCATAAGCTGGCGTTCTTCCACCTACGTCCCACAATTTAAAAAAAAAAAAAACCCTAGAGAGAAAATTCTTTTCAAAATGACTGTTTTTTTTTACTTGTAGTTGATTGCCATTGCAACTGGAGGGCGCATCGTTCCTCGTTTCTGCGAACTCACGTCTGAGAAACTAGGCTTCGCTGGCATCGTCAGGGAGATTTCATTTGGAACAACAAAAGATAAAATGCTTGTTATTGAGCAATGTCAGAATTCCAGAGCTGTGACCATCTTCATTAGAGGAGGAAATAAGATGGTGAGATGCTCAATATATAAATGAGAGTTTGAACATGTCTTCTGCTAATTCCTGTCAGCTTGCAAAATCAGCAGGTGTATCCAAAAGAAGCCTCGGTTTTGTACTGTCGTGTCTGAAGTGTGGCTGGAGGGAGTGAACAAGTTAGTAGTCCACTTGACTGTGACAGTCAGCAGTGATTGCTTGTTAAGAGTGGCAACTCGCTGTGCAAAGTACCACTAGATTGACATTGGTGTTGAGTAAGACTGATGATCCTTTGTTATCATGCACTGCAAGTAACTTTATTCTTGTGCCTAGTGCCTTTTACTTTTAAGGGACTGCTCGTGTGAATAAAATTATATTGAATAATTTGGAGGATCAGGCACATAGCAGTAGATAATCTAATCTTCATCTGTAAGTCTTGGCTTGACCTTTAAATAAGAATGGTGTCGCCTGTACACAGAAATCAAATTTCAGAACTTTGCATTAAATCCATTGGTGTCTAGTGTGTTGCTCTTATCCTGCTGGTACTTAAGTCCTATTTGGAGCCAAAAGCATAAGAAAGAGGGGAAAACTGAAAGGGTACAAATAGATTTGTAACTTTAAAAAAAAAAAAAAAAAAAACTGCTTTTTAGGTTTAATTAGCTTTTTTAAAAAAAAAAATAAAACACATCAAGATATTAAATGGATTTTCTGAAGTATGAACCATAAATATTAGTGTAAAAACCTTGTTTTTATCCTGGTAATACCACACCCCAGACTTGAAAAGCGATTTGGTCATCCAAGTGAAAGACTGAAAATCTTTTAAAATGTGCATGTGTAATTTCTAGGTATTGAAAAGCTGATTATTTCAAAATGTAAAGTTTCATGAAAATAATGAATTAAAAAAATCTAGGTCATTACAACAATAGATTTCTATTCAGATATTATTTGGCTGTGTGGAGGTTCTGATTCTATACTAGGAAACCTTGATGAAGTAAGATTTTCAGGATTCTCCTAACTTTGCATACTGTAACATAACTTGTTATATTCTAAAATTCAAGATTATCGAAGAAGCAAAACGATCTCTTCATGATGCCTTGTGTGTAATCCGGAACCTGGTTCGTGATAACCGCATTGTGTATGGAGGAGGTGCTGCTGAGATCTCTTGTGCTTTGGCAGTTAGTGAAACAGCAGATAAGGTAAAAAAAAGAAAAATCTTTTTCATCATTCTCCTGCTCAACGAAAACATCAGCCTTTTAATATCTGTAGCTGAAAAGCAAGTGTATGTTAAGGAATTTCATGCTTTCACTTACGCACAGTGTCACGTAGTTTTAGTTTCTCGCATAGTAATTGCTGCCGCTTCACCATAAAAAAGCGAAGTAGTAGTAGAACAGCTGTTGTGCTTCTAAAAAAAAAAAAAAAAAAAAAAGTCTGTTATGCTTTAGTAAACTACTTTGTGGTTAGTGATTAAATGATACCGTGACATTTTCTATTGGGTTGCTACCTGTCTTTCCAGACGGATGTACTGTTATCAGTGATGTTCCTTTTGCAATACTGATATGTCTTTTGACAGATGAAATAGGACAATTTAAATTTATCAAAGTCATATCTGAATTCAAGTATAGATCTTAGGGTTTGGTTTTAAAAGGTTGTAACCTTAGCCAGGTCAAAATGCGCAGCTCCTGGAATGGAGACTATGGTTGTAGATGGGGCATTCAGTGGCATATGACTCCATCCCCTACCCCTAGACCCTCATGTCAATGATGATAAGATTGCAGTCACTTCCACCATTTCATGCCAGGACTTTTACTGCACTGTAGCAGGATCCATGTGGTGAGTTATTGAGCGGCCAGCTGTTGCATTGTAGATTGACACAGTGAAATGGCTTGCCATGTAAACAAGCCGTTTGTCCTTATGACTGATGTAGGATGTATTATGCATATAAGTATGTTGGCACCACATATAAACATCCTGTTGGGTAGGATGGGCAATGTTTTTAAGGAACACTTGCATCTATAGTATATGAATAAATTCTTTCACTGTTTCAGTGTGGTAACCTGGTTTTGCCAACAGTCTAATATAAGCCTGTACTCTCCTAGTGCCCCTCCTTGGAACAGTATGCTATGAGGGCTTTTGCTGACGCCCTGGAAGTCATTCCCATAGCACTTTCTGAAAACAGTGGAATGAATCCCATACAGACTATGACTGAAGTGCGAGCTAGACAAGTGAAAGAAAACAATCCTGCTCTTGGGATCGATTGTTTGCGCAAAGGAACAAATGGTAAGAAATCCTTAATATGCTGTGACTATTGTGAAGAGGAGCTAAATGGAAGGAATTTCTCAACAAATGTAAAAAGCCATAATAGACTTGGGAAAATTTCCTATGAAGAATTTAACTTTGTTGGGTTACTGTGTATAATGAAGTTCTTGTTTGCAGCTACTTATTGGACTAATGTGGCTCCTAAATTTTCTGGTAATTTTTGTAATGGGTTAAAAACACCTGTTGTATCTAATAGAAAACTATGGCTGTAACTTTTTTCCTTCATTCTTTTCTCTTAAAGCGCTTGTGTAGAAACTATTGTCCTCTCTCTAAGACAATAGTGTTGTTTCTCCCATCAAATGTCCAGTTCAAGTTACTAGAACAGTTAAGAATTTTATAATCTGAACAGTGGATCCCAGAATTGTTTTGGTACAGAACATTATAAGAATAGTGATTTTTTTTCAGAATAGTATTATAGTTTTTAAAAGAAAAATTAAGTGGTGGTGTGGAAAAAAAATCATCAAGGCTAGCCCTACGCTATGAGCTAGGGACGGGATTCCCCTGCTCGTGTACGCATGCTTGTGGTAGCTTGACAAGAGCTAGCAGTAGCATAAATAGCAGTGTAGCTTAGGCAGCTGCAATGAAGACACAATCAAGCTAGTGGGAGTACAAACCTGCCCGAAACTGGTACATATGTACCATCCTGGGTCAGCCACGCCTCTGTTGCCACTACCTATGCGACTGCATCTTCACTACAACATTGTTTCACCCATGCTGTTTTCCTACTTAAGACATCTTTTTCAGAAAAGAAAGTAGTAACTTGAACAAGTGAGTTTAAGGCACAGTGGGAAGTTTGTCATAATATGGTATTGGCATGTTTATCCATACAAAATATACTGTGTAATTTTCTTTATGCCTAGTTGACTTCCTTGTGATGAAAGTACTTAAGCTTCTGCATAAAGGACTGTTGTCACTGTGCCTTATGGTAGTCTAACACTGGCACATGGAAGCTCCATGTATTCTTTTCTATGAAGTTAAAAATCATGCTTGAGGGAAAGAGATGGGAATATTGAGGGGTTGGAATGTTAGAAAAGAGAATCTGGATCCTCTTATTTAAGATCACTGTGAAAGCTCTAAAAGTTACTCACTTTGTAAATAAATGTGTACCTTGATGAGATTTTTAAAAACATCAGCAGTCACCTTTTGACCCTCAAGGTTGAAAGCAGTAATCAAAATACGTTCTAGGGGATCAGACGGTAAATTACTTAATTTAATCCAAGAAATGTAAGAGTATTTTATGACATGGAAACAATAAAAAGTAAAAATGTTTGAGCAACATGTTTTGGATCAGATGCCTTCAGGGGCCATAAGTTCTTTATTGCTCTGCTGAGCATTTTTGTTGTTTGTTTTTAATTTAACCTCAAATAATTATTTGTAATGTTTGTTAAACTCACTTGTATGTGAGGTCACCCACGACGTGAAAAATCAAGGGTGCAACAAACAGGTGAGTGTCCAAATGTATGTTTATGTACTCCAAATTTGGGTACCTATTGACAGATTTTCTAAATGAGCTCCTCTCTGGGATTGATTTTTGGATTTCTGGGTGGTTGACTTTATTTTGAAGAATGCTTGTCTACCAAACATCATCTATTGCAACATGAATTTCTGAATTCAAGCTCTTGAAACATCAATTAATCTCTTAGTATTTCTTCGTATTTGGAATAAAAACCTTAATTTTATACCACATGAGCAAAACATTTGGGCATAAGTAGAATGAGTTCAGATGAGGATTTGATTTGGAACTGTCTTTAGTTTTGTAAGTATCATGTTCCCTTCACTGTTTTACTTCTGTGCCTTATTATCATGATTAATGTGATGCGTTGCCCTAGTGGATATAAAGAAGTTTAAAAAAAAATACTGTGCTCCAAGTTGGGAACTTTCATCTCAGAGCAATTTTTGAGACTAAGGCTATGGCTACACTGGCACTTTACAGCGCTGCAACTGGGGTGTGAAAAAACACCCCCCTGAGCGCTGCAAGATGCAGCGCTGTAAAGTGTCAGTGTAATCAGGGCGGCAGCGCTGGGAAAGCGGCTCCCAGCGCTGCACGCTACACCCATAAGGGATGTGGTTTACAAGCAGCGCTGGGAGAGCTCTCTCCCAGCGCTGCGGCTTTGACTACACTCACACTTCAAAGCGCTGCCGCGGCAGCGCTCCGAAATGTCTAATGTAGCCATGGCCTGAGATGTAAACCTGAAGTCTTTTTTCAGGAAATGGCTCAGTTGTACTATGAGCACTTGACTGGCCAAACAAAGTGTACAATGTCAGAGAAATAAGTCAGCTGCTTGTATCGGCATGTTTTTCTTCGCTATACCTCACTATGACCTTTTAACAGCTGAAAAGGAATAATATGCATGTACAATAAAATTCTGTGTTTTGGTAGAAGGGCATGATTGTACAGTACTAGAGTTTTAAATCTGAAATGTGATTTGCTCTCTGCAGGCTCTTTTAATGTGTCTTTAATTTGGTGGGTTTTGACTTTTGGTGAGATGTCTATTTATTTCCCTTCTTTTGACAGATATGAAGAAACAGCATGTCATAGAAACCTTAATTGGTAAAAAGCAACAGATTGCTCTGGCTACTCAGATGGTTAGAATGATTTTAAAGATTGATGATATTCGTAGGCCAGGAGAATCTGAAGAATGAAGGCTGAAAGACAAGGAATAAAATGTAATGGAGCCACTGCAGTAAGAAAAATCAGTGGGATCTCAACAGTTCATCTTCAGCTATTTATTTCTTGACAACTTTTCTTTTTGTTTTAGAAGGTGTAACTGCTAGTTGTTTAAGACAATAAAGTACCATTTAGCAGTTGTGGCTCTAAGAGTTGTTTTGAGGCATTATTATATGTTCTTATGTGTTTCCTAGCAAATATTCACATCCTTTTATGTTGACATGTGTCAAGAAAGATAGCTCAGATGTTCTAGTGTTCAAATTGTTTATGACCCTTCATCCAATGTCCTGCAGGAGACTCCTTCTGTTGCCTGTAGGCAGAATTTCTTACCATTGCATGTCCAATGGTCTGGATTCTCTAGCTCTTCAGTGCAACAGACTGGAAATTCTGTGTCAATTTATGTAAAGTGTTTAAAAATGAGTCTTGTAGGGTATTAAATATGCAAATGAACAATCCAGTAATCTTTGTTCACATGTTAATAAATTTGATTTTACACTGTCCCATCCTCCCTAATTTTCAGTTTGTTGCAGAATTTTGTGTTAGTCGTAGCTGCATTTTAGAAATGTAGAAACTCCAGTCGTTTCATTTTCCTCTAAAATTGGACTACTTCATTTGTTATCTTTTTATTTTGGCTCAGTTTCAGCAAATCACTTAAAACTGCACTTAACTTTAGGAACTCGGTCTACTTGTGCTGAAAATTATGTATGTTGAAGTGGTTTGCTGAATAAAACTTCTTATATGCTCAGTGCTTTGCTGAATTAGGGGTCTTTATAGCCAGTCTGTTTTAAAGCTTCCATTTCCCTTATGTGAGCATTTAATTTCTATTCTTGTCTAAACTAGTAGTTTTAGCTGCTTTTATTTAACAGTATTTCATTTTAAAATGAAAACTTGTGATCATCTTAATGATTAGTGCTATTCCCTATTGTTGCCACTTGGGGTACAGCTACACAGGGATAAAAGACCCACAGCATGGCCATGGTTGGCCCGGGTCAGCTGACTTAGGCTTCGGGGCTAAAAGTTGTTGTAGATGGTTGAGCTCAGTCTGGAGTCAGCTCTGGGACCCTCCACCCTCGCAGGGTCCAAAAGCTCAAGCTCGAGCCTGGGCCCAAATATCTACATAGCAGTTTTTCAGCCTGAGTCTGTCAGCTGATTGGCCAGCTATGGGTTTTTATACCTGTGTAGACATACCTTTGAATGCTGACACATGATGAAAGACCGCCTCACAGAAGAAACTAAAGCCTAACATGGTAAAACTCAGTGGAGACCCAAGGGCAGTGTTTTACTGCAGTTTAAGAAGGAAAGTTTAAATTCTTTCACTTGGGAAACTTAAACCATAAAAAAAAAAAAAGCTACTTTCCTAATAATTAAGCATGTCACCCATTTCTAATAAATGAAGGAAAACTGAACTTCAACTTCCCGGAGGAGCTCTCTACTATAGAAAGTGACATATTGAAGAATAATTTTACATTATGCTTCAGTAATCTCTATTTATAGTGTAAACATTGAGAGGTGTGGATTCTGAGCAGTTTCAAAAATAAATTATCAATCATGCCAACAGCTCCAGTGTTTTCCAGAAATATTGTAGCTGTCATTTCAAGATATACTTGTTTCAAAAGTGTTCCAGTACTACATAGTATATTGAGAATGGTACAATAAAATTGCTCAGAAGACCTTAAATGAGAAATGGCTGGCAAGTTACTATTCTACTGTAAGTTATTTGTGTGTGAAATCTCAAAAGATACAAGCTAATATCTAAAAAGACCTTTTCATCGGTGCATTCCTGCTAAATAGATCTTTAAATGTGCAATTCTATAGGAAGAATTGAGGAGTTATTGACTCAAGTCCAAACATTAGATTAACATCAAATTATATTTTTTTTAAAAATCAAATGCCCTGAAGTTTTAGCTGAGACTTTAATAGGGAAATTCAATTTATGGTTTCCTAACTCACCCGTTTTAACTGCATGTATCCATTTCAATAGTTACCCTATAAATTGTGCTGTGGGGGGCCACCACACTATGCCTGAGCATTAGGGCTGCCAAAAGTTATAGGATCCTTCATGGGCCTTACCCTGCTACTGTGTTTCCATTGTTGCATATAAAGTGCTAACTTGGTGCTTCCAAGGAAGCCTCTGCTAGATTCTGGGGCAGCAGATCGATATAGGAGCAGCTGCCTTGTACAGTTTTGAGGCTACAACTTCAAGCTCTCCTTTTTTTTTGCTACAGAACTTACGTCCGCTCCCATACATGGGCAACATGTTGAGTTTTGGGGGAATGCTTTATGATCAGTCATAAAGTAGGGGAGGAAGAAGACAAAAGAAATGAAAGCCCTCAAACCCTCTTTCCTCCCAAAATATTAATTTAACAGTTGGGAGAAAATAAGAGTGGAGCTAGTTCACATATGTGTGTCACCCATCTACACAGCCTTTGGAAGGTAAGGGTCGAGAGAGTTCCAACAAAATGGGTTGTGAATCATAAGATTAAAGTGGAGTTTCTTTTATGTTGTGTTACTGGCAGGAGACTGTCTCCTTGCTTACTGTGTGATTCTGTACTCAAAAGCTATTATAGGCAGGGCTGATACTACTTCCTCTTAAGGCTGCCTGATACTTCCCATTATAAGATCCTATGTTCAGTTGCTTAAACTTTGCCAAACTTCAACTCTTCAGAGTGAAATTTTCCAAGCCAGGTGTCAGCCTCAGACTGAATATCTTTGGAAAAATTCAGACAAAATTCTTCCATTTCCCAGAATAAGGTTAGAGATTAGTACATTTTTGCCCATGTTAAATTGTGGAAACCTTTTCTTTGAGATGGTCTAGCACCTCCAGGCTATAGCGTAGGGCTTTTGCCATGCCTGTGAAAATTCACCTAAATTGACCAAGTGCTATGCATGGAAAAATTGCAGTTTACACATTCTTGGGGTGATGTGGGAGCTTGGCAGCTAAATTCTCTAAAGCTTCCATTTGTGCTCAGCAGGACTTTCCCTGCAGTTGTAGCTGTGGGCTCTTGTGCTGTCAGTGCCTTCCCTGATGACACAATCACTATGCAGGAGGAAGTTAATTGCTTTGAGTGCAGAAGGGGAAAGAGCCACAGGTTTGAGTGGGGATGGGGAAGATTTGGAAAAGGGTCCTTTGTGGTGGGGAGAGCGACTGGCTGGATTACGATGCTGGCACTATGAAAAGAAGTCTGAGGAATGGAAACAAATTGGGTAGGCAAGGAGAAGGGGACTGGTAGGAGGAGGCAAGGGATGTGGAAGTGATAGGACAGGGACAGATTGGAGGGAATAGAGCAGATGAGTCTGTTCCCCGCTACGCTACAGAGCCTGGAATGGAACTGAAGATTCCTGCATCTCATCATTCCTCTCCTGTCAGCAAATATCTGTGAAACCCACAGACAGAGTCTGTGTCTCTCCCTCTTGTAATGCTGGTCTGTGTGGAGAATAGCAACAGTAGGTTGTCTTCAATTATTCCTTTAGTTCAAGTGGCAGAGGTCTGTACAGTGAATCTAAAGGTTCCAACCCTTCTGAAATCACACAGGGGCTCAAATATGGTTCCACAAGAGAGAATTTGATTTTTATTTTGTTTTTTTAATTTAGAAAATTACATAAAAAATATATTTAAAATGTTGCCAAGTCAAGCACTCAAAAGTTAGGAAATGCCAGAGTTAAGGTTACCAGTGTGTGTGCAGTATGACAGTATTTAATTACATGATCACATACAATTTTTCCAGAAGACCATTCAGTGCACAGATTGGACTCTGCTCTGGGAATGAATCAGGATTAAATACTATGTAAAGTACTGGTACAGGCGAGTCTGGGCCTACCCAAAACTAAAGGTTCTTCCCTTCAACTAAGGGAGAAGAACCACTAAGTCCAGGTGCCAATTGATTACGGAGGACAGAAAGGAGAAAACAGGAACGCCAGTGAGGTCCAAGTTTAAAAATCAAGAAACCAGAAGGGGACACCAACAAGAGAACCTCAGACAGAGCCCACTGTCCCTCAGGCTTTTAGGGAGTCAGTGAGCACTGCCCAGAAGAACTCTGCCAGGAGATATCCTAGGGCAAGGGAATGGAAACAGGCCCCACAGTACCCACCCCCATCCCACTTCCTCCCCCTGGTATGGTAGATGGCCACCATGGCCAGTGTCAGGAGAAAGTTGATGAGGAGGTCCCATGACTTTGTGGGGCCACGGATGGGGTCTGTAGAAATCAGACAATGCAGGGAAAAGTGAAGCCAGAACCTCAGCAAGAGATTCTGCAACCTGATACACCAGACAGAAATCTTCCTCTTCTTGCAAAAGGGACAGGTGTCTAGTGAGTACACAAACCACAACAGGTACACACACCTGTGCTCAAGGCTCCACGAAGGCGCTGCCAACTAATATTCCTGGAGGGCCCACCAGGGTTCCTCACCTTCCTTAGGTGACAACAGGTCCTGCCATTTTATGTCAGGGTAGGACACAAGGGCAAGAAAGTGGATGGTGTGAAGCACAAGCTTGTACAGACGTTGGGTGCAGTTCAGAGGTGGACCAACTGAATGTCATGCAGCCAGCTGAGGTGGCATGTTGGGTGGGGACAGACAGGGAGGGTCATTGGGCAGAGTACCAAGGGGGAATTCTGGAGGGCCAGGGGTGAGGCATGGGTGGGGAGCATCCTCCCACAGGATCCACTTGTGGAAAGAGAGAAACAGGAGACAAGGCTGCCCTCATTTCCTGGAGTACACAATTTGCAGGAGTGTTGAGCATCCACAGGTGTAATTAATGTCAATGGGAGCTGTGCTTTGTACATTTAAAGTTCTGTATAATGCTGAGTGTCCACATGCTCAGTTATGTTGCTGTGGGACCCTTCCATTCTAAAGTCTTTGACTAGTGATTAAAATCTCAGCCTTAACCTTGCATATACATAGTGATATGCACGTACCAATTTTTTCAATGTAAACATGAAAAAGAAAATACTAGAGCTACAGTTAGAGCTGCAGGGGGCAGTATAACTCCATGACTCCCCTCTGGGTGGAACCATCATACACACTATAGAACAGAAATACATTTACAATAACTTTTGTCTTGTTTCTTACCAAAATCAAACTTTACTTTAAAAAGTTCATTTCACATCCAGAATTGAGTTAGAGTTCCTAATCATGCTTTACCAACAAGTATAATCCCAACAGTCAAACCCTGTTAAGGTTATGGAAATGTAAGCTCGATGTGTGCCTATCAGCAATGTTCTGACAAACTTTTCTTGATCTTTATGCTCCTGGCTGCCTGACCTTCCTGCCCCTATTGCATACACTTCCCATTAAAGTAAAGTTTATTACAGAGGACAACACATTAAGCATTTTGTGTGCACAATGGCTGCAGGATTAAACCTGGAAGAACACCAGCCTGATAATTAGTTGCAGATCTACCTTTATTTCATCACAACACAACTTAATCATTTTTAAACTAATTGGAAGTTGTGTAATGTTTTTGAATTAGTTTGTGATATTCCAAAACCACCACCTTTAAAAATACAATTAGAATACTGTTTTAAGATTCAGGTCACTATTAAAGTAGTATCTTTTCTATGATGCTGTGCACTTCATCTATCTTGGACAGTGAAAAGAGACAAGGCAGTTTAACATTTGTCTATACTCATTGTGGGTGGGACCCACAAAGGGATTTAGGCACTGCAGTACTGAGCATCATTCACGGTGCCTAACTTTCAGGTGCCTAGGAAATCACAGGGTCAGCACTGAGAGCCACAAGCCTAGGATCCCTTTAGAAAGAATGGGATAAGATAGGCACCTTAGGTAAGGTCTACACAAAAAAGTTAAATTAACCCAGCTACATTGTTCAGGGGTCTGAAGAATACACATCCCTGAGTGACAGTTAAGCGGACCTAATCCCCAGTGTAGACAGCACTAGGTCTAAGAAAGAATTTTTCCATTGACCTAGCTACTGCAATGGGAGAACCCCTGCCATCACTTTGGTGAATGGCTGCACTGAAACACTACAGCTGCAGCGATGAAGCTGTGCCACTGTAGTGGTTTGAGTAGACCTAGTCTTAGGCCAGGTCTACACTGCGACTTTAAATCGGTTTAATGGCCGATATACCGATTTAACGCTGTACCCGTTCACACGACGTCGTCATTAATATCGAGTTAAACGGCTCCTTAAATCGATTTCGGAACTCCTCCCAGACGAGAGGAGTAGCGCTAGACAGCAATCTGAACCAATGCACTGGCCAGTAGACAGGAAAAGCCTGCGAACTTTGAATTTCATTTCCGTTTGGCCAGCATGGAGTTCTGATCAGCACAGTGGTGATGCACCCTCAAATCCAAAAGAGCTCTCACAGACGTACGGGAGATACTGGATCGGATTGCTGTATGGGGAGACAAATCTGTCTATCAGAGCTCCGTTCGAAGAACAAAATGAAAAGCATTGAAAATCTCCAGGCTTGATACAGATCACAGCACGTGCTGTGTGACAAGTGTAACGGAAAGCCAAGATCAAATGGACGCTCATGGAGGGAGGGTGGGGTACTGAGGACTCCAGCTATCCACAGTCCCGCAGTCTCAGAAAGCATATGCATCTTTGCG
>NC_133770.1:134969703-135034218 GCF_003597395.2 Chelonoidis abingdonii
AGGGCCGGCTGCACTGTGGGTAGCTTGTTGCCTCAGCTTCCCAAGTTCCACTTCCGGGTTGAGACAGTGCTGACTGGCCATGAAACATTGCCCCGGTGGTGGCTGGGTACGCCCACCCCTCCCTGTTGTGAAGTGCAGCAGAACCCTTCTGGGCGCCTTTTTCCGGGGCACTTGAGCACAACGCATAGCACAGCAAATCATGACCCCTGGAGATCAACAAACGGTAACTCTGACGTTGTCAACACTCCTACTCTCTGCCAGCACAT
Source organism: Chelonoidis abingdonii (assembly GCF_003597395.2). Taxonomy (NCBI): domain Eukaryota; kingdom Metazoa; phylum Chordata; order Testudines; family Testudinidae; genus Chelonoidis; species Chelonoidis abingdonii. Next base: position 134,969,970 of record NC_133770.1, read on the forward strand.
TTCAGTCACAGGGGTGACATTTACAGTACTCAAGGTAATTTTTATTTTTACTTTTTTTCTTTCACTGTCTGGGGGGGGAAGAGACTGACGACTTTTCCGTGAACACACGCAAAGACACCGTGTATTAAGCTACCGACATTGACGCTCAGCCAATAATGCAAATAGTTTTCGAGACTGCTAGGAGACTGTAGCTGTATCCTCATTACCCCCCTCCCTCCATGAGCATACGTTTGAGTCTCTGGCTTCCCTTGACGGTTGTCGCACTGCTTGGTTATCCTGAGTTATTTTCAACGTGCCATTTCTGTCTTTGACGGAGCTCTGATGAACAGATTTGTCTCCATACAGCATCAGATCCGTATCTCCCGTAAGGTCAATGCATGAGCTCTTTTGCATTTGCACTGCACCACGTGCTGATCAGAGCCTGGACACTGTGAAAGAGAAATGTCATTCTAATACAGTTCGGGCTTTTCGTTTTCGGCACTCCGCATCCGAGTTCGGATGCGGACACGAGCGTCAGGTGCTACTGTGGATACCGTCTATGAGAGGCAAATGTTGCATTTCCGTCCCACACGAAACATTAATTCGAGTTATCATTCTCGAAATCAGAGCGATCACAATGGTGCACTGTGGGATACCGCCCGGAGGCCAATACCGTCGATTTGCGGCCACACTAACCCTAATCCGATATGGTAATACCGATCTCAGTGCTACTCCTCTCGTCGGGGAGGAGTACAGAAACCGGTTTAAAGAGCCCTTTATATTGATATAAAGGGCCTCGTTGTGTTGACAGGTGCAGCGTTAAATCAGTTTAAAACTGCTAAAATCGGTTTAAATGCATCATGTAGACCAGGCCTGTGTCTGGGCTCCAGGGATGCATCTATCTCTGCTTAGCAATCTACAAAAAGGAACCCACCACCTGGAGTCAGGTGTTTCTTGCAGGAATGAGTTAGATGCCTGACTTACTTCCTGCACAAAGTCCAGAGAAGTAGGTGCTCGTCTTGTAACTTTTAGCCCCATGGTCAGAACATGCTCCTGGGTTGTGGGAGACCCATGTTCAACTCCTCCTTACCCGCTAGATGAGGAGAAAGGATTTGAACAGGAGGCCTTAAGCAATGAGTTATAGGGTATTGTGATGTGGGGCTCCCCCAGTCCTGTTGCAGCAGTTCCATTCAGGAATCTTGGGTTCCTTTTAGGGCTCTGGAGGGGAGTGTTCTTTAGTGGTCACAAAGAATATTGAGCCAACAGAAGTTTGAATATTAGCCTTGCATATGTCCTCTCCATTTCCAGCAAAATGACAGTTGTGAATTAGTAGCATTAACTGGACACAATGCTTTGTGAGCACAATTGTTTGTAGAGTTCCCTGAACTTTTATTTTTCCCAACTAGGGCCTCTCTGTAAATCCTTTCCTCTTCTGTAAAGAGCTTCTCCATGGCCTTACGAAGGATGGCTTCCTCCATGCTCTCCAGGGAGGTATCTGCACTTAGTTCTATGGCAAACTTTATTTGGCTTTTGCTTGCACTGAGAGCTGTCTCAGCTAAGGGTGGTGAATCCTCATTCCTCTCCCTTACAGACTCAATAACTACTTTCTGCTGATAACAGTGCACAAGACTCCTTTCCCTTCTCAGCTACCTCTTTCTCCTCAAAGCTTACCTCTGGGAACCTGGGACATATTCTCTCTTGCTACAGGTCACAATATTAACAGCTTTGTGAAGTAAGATATTATGGAGTAAGATACTCTGAGATGCAATCCCTCTCCCTGTAACTCAGGCACAATGTGTCCCAGCTGCGTGCTCCCTCGGAGGAGTACACAGGGGCTGAGGGCTCTGTCCTTGTAATTCCAGCTTTTTTAACTCATACTGCCTTTTTCTTCTGTTTTTCTTGGGCTGCCATTTCCCCTCCTCCTCCTTTTTCTCCACAGGCTTCTGCTACCCACTTTCACTCTTCAGCCTCCAGCTCTTTTCCTGTCCTGGGTTCTTTCCACTATATTCAGTTTTATGACTTGGCCCATTCTCCCTTTCACAACAAGCTATTAACCCTCTCTCTCTATCTCAGTTAACATCAGGCCCTGTTGCAAACTAACAATCTAGCTCTGACAGTGGTGTTTTGCCAGCTTTTTAATATTGCCTCATAGGAGAAGGTGATTAAATTGTGGGAAAGCAGCGTGTTGATCCTCTGTCCTCCACGTTGTCTCTCTCTGCATAGAAGTGCTTCTGCACTTCCGCTTTTGGAGGGGTTCCCAGAAACTCACCTGCAGCCAAGAGAACATTTCTCACCCTGTTAAAGAGCCAGTTAAATGGATTGACAGTGTTTGGATTATAACTACCTCAACAAATCATCTCTGGTGCAACAGGCAGCGCACTGAGCTTTGAACCCATCCAGGGATGTAGCCACTTCCTCTGTTTGTAACTGATCATCCTGGGATGGCTGCCTTCTGCAGGCAGGCACTGCCTCACACTTGTGTTGTTAGTGTGGGACCTCTGTGTGAGTGCTGCTAGAACTAACATTCACCAGCAACAGTTGGCTGGAAGTTCTTGCTAGGAAATGAAGTAGTGACTTAGTATACTTAAGAAAAGGTTACATGGTGAAAGAACTAATATGAAGGCAGGTGCACACTCTCTCTGACAGTGGCCCTCCTGGGTGGGGAGGGTAGGTGAGAAATTGTTCCATTATTGAAGAAGACTGGGGCAGAAGTCTTTTCTTTCACTCTGTGCAGTGTGGTGTGACATTACATCCCCCACCTCCAACTATGTGCAGCAGCAACTACTCCAGGTCCTTCAAGCGAAGAGGATAGGTTACATGAGAGTTTAAGTGTGAAGCTGCAGCTTAACCCATTATCGTGCTTTGTGCTCTTCAAGGGCTTCTACTCAGCTGTGTGTACAGACTTTGGTTACATAGGGGACATCCTTCTGGCTCTTTGTGAATGCCTCTTTGTCTTCTTTCTATAGCTGGCCTGCTCTTTCTCTCTTCTCTGCTTTCTTCTTGTACCAGGAAAACTTGCCTTCAATTCAGTCAAACACAACCCTAGCTGGGTGGATAAAACACTCCCCCTGTTTTTGCCCATCTGCAGACAGTTAAAGGAAATGAGCTCATTTATTCATCAAAACCCTGCCAGGGAAAAAAGAGAAAGCTTGTCATGCTTTTATTTCCCTAGTTTGTATTTTTTCCTCGGTGAAGCCGCAGAATGCTGAGCTGATCAGTGACTAGAAGAGATCTCTGTTAAATGACAAGCCACAACTCCACCTTTATGTTTATTGTTCTAGAGCCAGGTATCATGTGCACACTCCCCATATCCCCCAAAGTCAGGGATGGCCTTAGGGCCAGGCAATCAGGGAATCACCCTAGGTGCCAACTTCCAGGGGTGCCAAATCAGCATCTGGCAGGAATGCCACCCACCCACCCACTGAGCTGTTTGTTTTATTTTTCTCAGGCACTTGGGGCATGAAAAATGTTTTCCTGGACAGCAAAACATGTAGGGCTGCCCACTCTTCCTTTAATAAGGAATAATAACTCTTCCACCAGGTCAGGTGCTAATGGCTCTACCTTCTTCTGATCTAGCTCTGTCCAGTGCATTTTGGACCTGCCTTATATGAGACTAAGTGTGAGGTGTGGGTGCAGAGAGTCTTTAAAAGCCCTGGCTCAACTATCTCTCTAAAGAGCCAGCACAGCTTATCTCCCTGGTTCTATTACAAGGAAATGGAATGTACAATTGGAAGAGAGTCTAGTTTCATTCCCTCATAAAAGGCAATGAAAATGTGAGGGTGAGGTTTGGGGACACTGCTGGTTGATCTTCTGTCCTCTAAACTCCCCTCTCCCCTGCTATAGGCAGATAATTCCAATATTCAGATCATACAAGGCTGTCAATAAACTGAGCTGGAGCAATAGTCTCCCATTGCCAGTTCCACCCCTCTAATTCTTCTTGCTTTGGTAAAATATCGGTGGCACAAGAGATTGCATTTAGCTCTCAGCAGGTTGGTGGTTGAGCTCCTCCAAGCAATCTTGCTATGGCCTCTCTCATTGCAAGTTCTTGGTTTGTCCATGGGCATCACCTCGCCATCAGCTTGCTGATCTCAGTTGGGAGCCTGGATGCTAACAGCAGCATTAACTGGCAACAATTTTTGAAAATGCATCATTACCCTAAATGACAACTTGTCTAAATCACTCAGATGAATAAAGAAAATGGACCTGAGGCCAAAGGGCAAGAATCAGAAATGAAAGATTCTGTCTGAGGGCAGTGAGATGCTCCTTGCTACCCCACATCACATGGGAACCCAGAGAAAAGAGAACAGCTAGAAAAGAGACTTGATGCCTGCCATTCCTGAAGGGAGTTGCTCCTTGCAAATGCTCGCTCGCTCTCTCTCATCAAGCACACATTCCTTATTGCTCCAATTCACCAGCATCACCCACAGAGCACTGAGATTGAGCTAGGGGTGAGTACCATGCAAATTATAAATAAGAGAGCAAAAGCCTGATCATTCTAGCCTGCTTGTTCTCTCTCACCTGCTCCGCTCATCTGTACAGGTGCAATTGCTGGACGCTTCTCTAGCCTAGCCCAGGCAGGATCCTGGAAGCAGGGACTGAAGACAAGTTTCAGAATGCCCATGCTCCAAGAAACAAAACCCAGAGCAAAGCTATGGGTCTGAATTGGCCCTAGAAAAGCTGGGAACATGGAGCCATCTTGCCCCATGATCCCTGCCTGCCCCAGCACTAGAGATTCTGAGGAGTGGTGAGGTAATTGCTAAAAGTTGGCATCTTACGCTCCAAACAGAATGAGGTCTATTTCAGACAACTGAAAAAAATCAGGCCATAACTGGAGGGAAGGTCAAGACAGGGTGTAACACTGTATGATTAAAACATGACTAGTTATATCATTAATATTCCAACTGTTATCAAATTGCAACAAATCTTGTAAAACATATGTCATGTAAGGTATCTATGGATAAGTTACAATCTATCAAATATGATTATCCTGTTTGTATGCATGTATCCTCTTTGTATCTAAAGTTATGAATATTGACTATGTACCAATATTCCAAATGTGTTCTCTCCTGGGGTAACACCCAGAATGTAATTTACATCCAGTCTGGCCAGCACATTGTGAATGGACTATTCAAGTTGATGGCCTATCAAAGAACATTTAGCTCCCACAATGGATATAGAAGAAGCTCATCTCTGCCCGGTTAGCCTTCCTCACATGTTTTAGCCAGAATATGGGTAATGGCTGCTACTATGAGTCATCAAAGCATACAAGGGCATGTGACTTGCTCATGTGACCCTGGACTCCATTTTGTGCCAGTAATTTTCCACAAACAACTAAGACTGAGAGCATCCCCTCCACGTGGGAGAAAGTATAAAAGGCCCTTGGAAGCATCTCCATTTTGCCTCTTTCCTGCTCTGATCTCTGGACTTACACTAAAAGAAGCATTCTGATCAATGGACTGAGAATCTTCCAGTCTTTTGGAAGTTATCAGAAACTTTACAAGCCAACAGTTTATTCCATCAGTGCTTAAAACTCTGATACAAGAACTCTGCAACAGTTGTATGTATTTGATTCCTTCGACCATTTTAACTCTCTCTTCCTTTTTTTTTCTTATAAATAAACCTTTAGATATTAGATACTAAAGGATTGGCACCAGCTTGATTATTGGGTAAAATCTGAGTTATATATTGACCTGGCTATGTGGCTGATCTCTTGGGATTAGAAGAACCCTTGGTTTGATTAAATTGGTTTTAAATAACCACTCATCATAAAATCTACTGTCCGGATGATGAAACAAGGGTTGGGATGCCTAAAGAGACTGCAATTTGGACTTCTTCTTAACCAGAGCGGTGAGACAGAAGTTTACTTTTGTTACTGGCTTGGTATATTTTATGGAAGAATAACCACCAGTTTGGGATGGGTCTTCCCCATTTATCACCAGTTTGTCCTGAATCTGGTATTCTCGGCTGTGACCCACTGAGGCACAGTGACACAGGGCTAGCTATCAACACCTTATCTCCTATGGGAATCTAGTTTGACTGGACAGAAAGTAGTGGAACAGAGAACTCCTCTTAAGCAACTTTCTTCATCTGTAAATGTAAATGTAGGCTAGGAATGAGACCCAAACACCTCATTTTTGTCAAAATTTAGTAGGGGTGGGTGGATGTACAAGTGTATTAGAACTTGTGAATCTCCAGATGACCAGCTTCTTATTCTATAATCTATGGTCAAATAATAAACTTCTTGAGTGAGGTAGTTGAAGGTTTCACTAGTGTCTTGCTGTAGTGATTAATTCTGTGCAATCAAAATCATTTGCCTTTTTCTTCTTTCTTTCATATTGTGTCCTGTGTTGTCATACTCCTGGTTGGGCTGTTCCATTGAATTCTAAACTATTCAATGGTGAGGAGGGGCAGTCTTGTCTGTGGTGAAGGAATGCACTCTGATTTGGGTGTCCTAATTCCAAATTACTGTGTGAGCAATAAAAATGACCTTACTAGAGGAACCCAATGTTGACACAGCAGATAATGCTCCATGGCCATAAATACAGAAAGGGCTAGAAGTTAAAACATACTCTAGTGAGTAAATCAGTTATTGAATCACTATAGTATGCTGCTTTCACTCCAAAATCAGCTAGCACTCCCATAGGCCTACGCAGCACTGCACTTTAGTGTGGAGGTAATTACAAACTTGTCCAACAGAGGAAACGCAGGGAGGCAGCATGTTGCTAACCAGAACATGCTGGCATAGGCCAGAGGCAGAGCTGGGCTAGTCATTCCATGCAAGCCATATTTCTTGTTATATTACCCCTTCCTCCCATTCCTGAGTTGCTCAGGACCTACCCCTGGTTTCTGCTAATGTGTTTGTTGTTCACCAGTGGTAGGGTTACAGGAAAGCAACTGTGAAAAAATGGGCTGGGAGTGGGGGGGAATAGGCACCCATCAAAGAAAAAGTCCCAAAAAACGGGACTGTCCCTTTAAAAATGGGACATCTGGTCACCCTAACCAGTGGGAACAATCCCAGCCCATGGGACATTTCCCCTCAGTCACTTGGCTCTTGGCTGTGGTCTGTCATCTATACCCCGTGTTCCTGTCAGTAGAAGGAACAATCCCTTTTCAACAGGATGGCAGTGAATAATAAATAGGTTATTTTCTGGGGGGCATTTTTAGATGAGGAATAATCATGATCAAATGCCTGCAGCTTTGGGGATCTGTGCACATTTTTATCAATAAATTGGCTGTCTTCTGAGTGCTCTGACCCAGGAAACATCACTGAACAAGACAGAAGTGAAGTGCACATACAGTTGCACTCTGCTGTCAGACAGCTTGGCTCAGGACACCAGCAGTCACAGCCCAGCCATCACAGAAAGGATCACAGGATCTCTTGTCCAAAGCCACCCAAAATCTTGTGGCAAAGCCAAGATTAGAAGTCTGGCCCTCCTGAGTTCTAGTTCGAGTCTTCACTGTCCGGAGCACAGACTTGACATTTTAGTGAAAGCGGTTCACAGTTGTTAAAGTTTGGGAACCACTGCCCTAGGGAAAGCACCTTGTGCTTCCACAAGGAGGGGCATGGCTTTTGGCTGAGCCTGAGCACCAGTGTCACTGCAAACCCAAGCCCTTAGCTCATCTTGGAAATAGATGGAGCTTCTTGAGTCTTACTGTGAGATGGCGCTTCCAGACCTTGAATCTCACTTGTTTGGAAGTGTGGACACCAGAAGTAGAGACAGTAGTCTCGTAACTGACTCCCTAATGACATACACAGAGGTAATGCCACATCCCTATTCCCCACTCAATACTCCCCTGCTTATACATCCAAGGATTTGTGTTTGCCCTCTTAGCTACAGCCTCACACTGAGAGCTTGAGTTCAGTTGATTTCCACCTCTAAATCCTTTTCAAAATAACTGCTTTCCAGAATACAGCCTCTCATCTTACAAGTGAAACCTGCGTTCTTTGTCCATAGATGTAAAACTCTGTATTAAATCACTTTAAATGTTATACCCACTCCTAATCCCTGACCTTCTGCTGTCCCTAGTGTCCCTTGTACAACACAACACCTTTCATGACAAGGAGGGTTTGATCCATCCAGGGAATTGTCCCCCCATGGAAGGGCTGGGAGCCCCTTTGCTCCCTGACAGAGAGTTGGATCCAGCCAGGGAATCATTCCTCCAGCAGAAGGGCTGCAAACCCTGTTGCTCCCCAATACAGGGATGAATTCCTTAGCTGCAATATCCCTAACAGATAAACTCTGAAGAAAGTTGCTGAGATGCTTGTGGATTGAAAGTAGTGGGTAGGGGACGGGAAGGCTGCCTGCAGCTATGGACATGTGAGTTCTAGATGATCACTCAGTGCTTCGCTTGCTGAAGGCAGTTAGAGAAATGCTGCGTCTGAGCTCTGAGCAGAGGGGATACAGCAGGGATGTTGGTGCAGGCATAGGGAAAGGCCAGGGCTGAAATCCCCAGAAAGTCAGATAGAACAGGGTGTGGTTTCTAATGGAGGGCTGGGAGTCAGGACTTGTCGGTTCTATCCCCCAACTCTGCTGCTCACTTGCTGTGCGACCTGGGGTACGGATTAAATCTTTGCTCTGTGCCAGAGTTTCTCGCCCTGGATCCCTGCCGGTTGCAGAACTGAATAGATCCTGCTGGGCATGGGGCATGGGAAGTGCTGCTGAGGCAATGAGTGAGGTCGAACCTGTCCCATCACTGACTCCTGCCCACCCTGTCCCCACAGCCTGATCCTGCCAGCCCCTTTGTGGTTCCAGGGAGGCCATGAGACACCACACGCTGTAAGCTCATCTCCTCTCCCTGGGTGATGAAAGGACAGAGGACTCCTGTTTCAGCCTGGCTCTGCAAGCCATATCCAATTCCTGACATGTGCCTGTTTAGCCAATGGCTTGGCGCTGGGCAGCAGCCTTGGTTGGGGGCTTCAGCTCCTGCCTGGCCTTGGCCAGTCACAGCCCTCGGCAGCCATGGCTCCCAGTTAATCCCCATATACCCAGTTTAGAGTGCGCCTGCCCCCGCAAAAGAGACTGTGTGGCTTAGCTGTTCCTTGGGAGCCTCACACAGCAGCCCCCCATTCCCTTTGCTGTGCAGATGTGTAAGCTCAGGCACAGATGGGAAATGACTGCAGTGAGAGCCACACAGCAGGTCAGTAGGAGTTATAACCCTGGAGTGCTAGCTCTCAACCCCCTCCCCTGGCCATTAGACCCCACTCACCTCCCAGAACTGGTGATAGAACCCAGGAGTCCTGGCTGCCAGCTCACCCCATTCTAACCAGCAAGCTGTTGCTCTCAGGGTGAGTATTTCCATATGCTCCTAGCAGCTGTGAGATGTTCAGTGTGGGGTAGGGGGCCACACAGTTCTTACAGCCTTCACTAGAGAGAGGGACTTAAGGTGTGAAAGGGGAAAGGTCCCCACTGCATAGTATCTTGGTGTGTGCTGCTATTGCACCAATAAGGGTGGGCAGTGCCCAGTTACCCCATTGCAGGGTCAGCTGGGCAGCCCCTGGAGACTGAATCCTCAGTGCATGGGGTGGCAGCAGGCAGAGCTCCCTCCTCACACAAATCCCTTTGGGGGGGGAGGGGCAAAGGGGCACTCAGTGTCCTGGCTGGGCAGAAGTGACCTGCAGTGCCCCCAGGACTGGTGGGTAGCAGTGTGCACACAGGCCCTGGGCCAGAAGTGCTGGGCAACTGCACTTAGTGCTGGTCCTCATCTCAGCCATGCGGGGCGGGGGAGGAATGAACCGATTCCAGTGAGTGGAGTATAGGTGTGAGAAAGAAAGCAGCGCCTCCTCCTGACTGGAGGGAAAGCAGCTCAGCTGTGCACCAAGCACCCTCTACTGCTCCCTGCCAGTGCAGAATCTCCCATAGCTCACAGGCAGGGAGGCTGAAGTTGGAGCAGAGGGGTCTGAGCTCCAGAGGAGATGAGGGGAAGGAAGGAGGAAAGAAAGAGCAAGATGGAGACTGGGCTGAGGAGAAGGATGAGTCAGAGAGGGAGAGCAGTGAAATGGTAATGAGGGAAGGGGGGTCCCCACAGGGTCCTGGGCAGCTGAAGAAGGGGAGGGAACCCTGCTGGCTGCATTGCCATAGCGTGAGGGGTATATGATTCTTCTTCCCAAGCCTGTTGGGGCTGTGCGGCATTCCCCATCCTCATGCGGACAGTCACGCTCACTGCCTAGGCAGGCCATATGCCAGCTGGCCAATTTGGATCCCTGCATATGTCTCAATAATGATGAAAGTGCCTCTGTGGTAGGCATGGAGGTAAGTCATGTTATGAGTACTGAGCTGTAACCATTTTATGAAAACTGGATCAGTGAGGAGAAGTGTTTGTATATTGAGTTATTAGAATTCCCTATGTGACTGTATTGATCTAGCTTATATTGGGGGTAATGAAATGTTTATTATATACTTCCCATGTCTAGGGAAAGTGACAAAATGGCTTCCCACATAAACACACCAAACCAGACACTTGAAAGACAACAGGTCAGGCTGCTGGCTTCAAAAATCCCCTCTCCTGTTGGAAGCCTTGTTTTGCCTGTAGACATGTAGAAAGAGAGAGCCTGAGACATGAGGCTTGGTATAAGGGGCCTGGCATGAGGCCTAAAACTTTGGGCAGTTTGATCAGAGCCTGCTGTACTGGGTACCTGGCCGGAGCCAGTGCAGCACCCAGAGAGAACACACATGCAGTTCAGTAGTGAAGGCACTCAGACAGGTTTATTGTCAATGAAGCATGGTCCTAGTACCCTGGCTCAATGATTACAGTCCACTAACACATGTATGCTTGTCACAATGGACCAGCCCAGAGCGGCACTCCACTCCCTCCTTGGCCAGTCAAAGACACCTCCTCTGTGACCCCTCTTTTATACACTGATACAAACAAGTAACCTATTGCCCTTCTGATGTGTTTAGTTACCACCCTTTATCTTATACCTGTTGGTTTGATCAAAACATCTCTAATCCATCACCGTTACTCCAACCTTATCTTTAGGAGGGGTCTGTGTGTCCCTCTGGTGCCGCAGGCGTCTTGGGGTTCCAGCCAGTCCAGGGGGGCTTCTCTGGCTGTGAGAGGGGAGGTTGCAGAGTCTCAGAGTTCTGACCAGCCTGGGGGGGCTTCTCCGGCCACGGGGAGGCCAGGCAGGCTTGGGGTTCTGGCCATGGGGGGGCGGGGCCTCATGCTGAAAGGGGAGGGCTGAGGGCTAGCCTCCCTGAAGGAGGGGTTTACCCACCGCCCATGCTTATCACCATACAATTGGGGCATCTTCCAGTAGTGCATTAAGCAGCATGACTAACATCTGCCTCAGGTTGTTTATTGTCTCATCCTCTCCCAGGGGGAGAAACATGTGCAGTGGAATGTCTTGCTTTGGCAGGGATTTTTTAAAATATACTTGTTGCTATGAGTTTACAAGAGAAGGTAAGGCCAAAGAAATTGCACTTAGAGTGGAAAGTGGTGAAGTTTGTGATGGTCCTTTGTTCTTGGGGGAGTTCATTCCTCAGTCCTGGATCACCACCAGAGAAAGTTTTGTCTCCTGCGCAGATGAGCTTTACTCTTATTGTTGAGAGCTCCATTGTGAGAGAGGAGCAGATTTGTTGACCATGGTCTTCATCCCAGGGCTTTAGATAGTCTTTTAGGTATCGTGAGCTCAGGCCATGGAGCAGTTTGAAGATAAGGACCGAGACCTTGAATTTGATTCGAAATTCCATGGAAAGCCAGTATAGAGAGTGGAGCACAGGTTTCATGTGCTCCTAGTAGTCTGTGTTGCTGAGGAGACATACTGCAGTGTTTTGTACTAGCTGGAAATTCCTAAATGCTAGATTCCTTCCTGCCCAGGTATATTGCATTGCTGTAATCTAGCTGAGAGGTGACAAAGAGGCATGAATAACTGAGGCCAGGTCTTTTGCCAGGACGGGACAGAGTCTCCTAGCCAACTGGACATAATGGAAAGCATTACTCACAGATGCTGCTAATGGAGCTCAGTGTTAGCAAGGAATCCAAGAGCACTCCTAGACTACAGACTGAATTAACCAATTGTGGGTGTGCACCTTCAGCCAAAGGAGATTGAACAATGGCTTCAAACTCTTCAAAATGCTTCACTCTTTACCCCCAGCAACAACAGACAAAAAGGGCACTATGAACAACTAATCAGAGTTTTGAATCAGGCAAAGGGAGGTGAGTTGCCAGGGAATGTCAGGAAAGTCTGAGTGGGAGTAAAGTTGACACTGAGCATAGAGGAGTCCATAGGGAATTAGTCTGTCCAGGGTTGCCCATGGTTAGACCCTTTGTAAGCAGGCATGCACAGAGGATGTTTTATTGTTTTTAAGACACATTTTCTCTGAAGTGCTTTTGTTCTAAATAAACAATCCTTTGCATTGCTGTCATTGCACTAGAGGGAACAGAACTGCAGGGTCTGAGTCTAAGTCAGACCTCTTGAACTAGTCACAGTGGATACACAGCAGACTGCAACCCAGCACCCAGTCCAAGAGTGGGAAAATTATCTGATTCCACCCTAAAAGACTACTAGGGACCTGAGACCTAGCTAGGGTGCCCCCGGAGACCCCTGTAGGGTCAGTGGTGCAGTTAGAGCCATGTGACAATTATGACAACCTCCTGTCGCCATCTTGGGCCTAGCCAAACCCCCCTTCCCTCTCTCCCACATACAACCGAGCCAGTATATGAGTCTTGTAAATATGCCCAGCTGTCAGTCAGCCCAGGGGAAGGAAACAAATGCCCCCATAGCAACAGGCAGCCCTGAATGCCTACAGCTCCGCACAGGGCCAGAGCACAGACCTCACCAGGTCAGGCCTTGTGTGGAAGACAATCCAGGAAACCCAGAGTGCTGCAGAGAGCAAAGTGGGAGCTTGAAAAGGGGCACCCTCCTCACAGCCATTGCACACCCCAATGCTCCAGCACAGCATTAGGAGCAGAAGGCCTGGAATCGAATCCCTGCATCTCTCCAGGTCAGCATGGGATTATGTTACACAGTCCACCACACTGCTCCCCAGCTCGAGGGGCTCAGGCACTCTCCAAGCTGCTCCACCGGGCATGGAAGACATTAGGCTAGTCACTCTGGGTCCCTCAATACAAGGCATTTCCCTCTGGCTCACATTGTTCCTGACCGCTGGGCTGCATAAGCCAGTAACGGAGGGGCTTGGGCTGCAGCACTACAAGGCATTGCATTCCTGTCTACATGTTTTCCTGCTAAGAACATGTCTCTCCTGTACAGCTTCTCCAGCCCATCTGGCTCTGAGCCTAGAGGTCTCAGTCCCTCTGGGCTGCAATAAGATCATCTGATGTTGTCATGACTCCTCAACCAGGACCATTTCAGAGCTGTTGTCTCAGTGCCGTCTCAAGCAGGCGGCACTGTGTCAGTTATTCTGGTTGTGATCATGACGCTCACTGTGGCTGATGGGAATGGAGGGTGCTAAACAGCTTGCAAGCTCCCACTCAAAATATTCCCCAACTGCTGCTTCTTCCCTCCCTGTCATGTTTTGCAGTAAGTGTAAGGGCTCCAGGCTGGCTTTCCTTTGAAATGCAAGCTGAGATTCTGGTGAAGAAGGGAGCCTGGGAGGGGGCAGCATTGTGGCCCTGTGCAGCCCCATTCCAGCCTGTCAGCACATGCAGGAATACCAGTCCTCCCCCATCCCTACCCCCCAAAGCCTTCAGTTGCTGGCCCTACTCCTGCAATAGTATCTGCCATTCTGTCACTTAAACCTGTAATGAGTAGGGATCTGCATGGCCGCAAGAGTCCCCTTGCACCATCAAGGCCTGACATGGTGGCATATGGGAATATTTAGGGCCATGCCCTTTCTAAGCACAGTGCCTCTGCTCTGGGAAGCTCCCAGCCCCAGTGATGATATGTGGGTTCCCAGGCAGCAGGGGGAGATCAGGGCTGGTCAGGAGTCCAAGGGCAAGACGGAGGCAACAGTGATGCTGGAGCAATTTGTATGGGGGGTGCTGAGAGCCACTGAATCAAACTGTAAACCCTTTACAGGATGGAAACCACTTCAAGCCAGGGAGTGTGGCAGCACCCTCACACCCCTAGTTCCAGTAGCTAAGGGAGGCAGTCTGGCATTGGGGACTGTGAGGCAGTTGCAGCTTGGGACAGAGCTGGCCAGTGCCATGGAAGTGCTGTTCAAGGGCTTTGCCAGATGCAGGAGGTTAGATGAGACCAGGAAGGTGACAGAAGTTACCCCACATTGTTGCTGGATGCTTTAGATTAGCTCCCTGCACCACAACCCTCTGGAAAGAGCTCCAGGGCCTGGCCCAAGTGGGGTCACAAGCAGCTTCCATGCTGTGCAATGTCAGTGGCTGAGCCTCCTGTTTGACAGCTGCAGGGGAGATGGACCAAACCTAGTGCCTAGCCTGTCCCTGTACTGTGGGGCCTGCATCCAGCCAGCGCAAAGAACCCGGTTGTGGGACAGTCCAGCATACTGGGGTGCTGGAGTCCTGGTTAAGAACCCCAGTGCGCTGTCTGAGCCCTCTCTGCAGGAATCTCCCCTTTAATTCCTGGAGGTGGCTGGTTCGCTGGCCAACCATTATCACCTCCCCAGCTAATCTCCTTCTCAGCTGCCCACAATTATCACCCTGTACTAGCCCTCTCATGGTTTCCCCATCCATGCTGGCTTCTTTGCCCCCTCAGCTCCCATTCCACTTGCTCCCAGGCTAGTCTGGCCAGGTGGGCTCCCCAGCCACTGCCATGCTGCTTCCATCCCCAAAATGCCACCATTCATCTGCTTTCTAACTATTGTGGCATGAAGAACTGCACTGAGCTGCCTGCAGGGCATGGGCTGAAGAGCTCCTAGCTCCAAGCATCATCTGGTCCTGAAAACACAGCCTGGCCCTGCCCTGCCCTTCCCCACCCTGCTGCTGCCCTGTCCTCACCTGCCTAGCCCTGTCTGCATCACAGCCCACAAGCCGTTGCAGAAATACATACATGGGGAATGCATATTTCGTAACTGGCTCTTCAAGTCTAGTAGAGAAAGGTAGAACATGATGCAAGGCTGGAAGTTGAAGCTAGACAAATTAAGACTGGAAATAGGGTGTAAATTTTAAGCAGTGAGAGAATTAACCACTGGAACAACTTGCCAAGGGTTGTGCTTAGAATCATAGAATATCAGGGTTGGAAGGGACCTCAGGAGATCATCTAGTCCAACCTCCTACTCAAAGCAGGACCAATCTCCTGACAGATTTTTGCCCCAGATCCCTAAAATGGCCCCCTCAAGGACTGAACTCGCAAACCTGAGTTTAGCAGGCCAATGCTCAAACCACTGAGCTATCCCTCCCCCCAGTTGCCAGTTTTGGTAGGATGTATTTCTGGAAGTTTCATCACATAACATAATCTTTAATTAAGTTTAATCTTTAATTCCTGGAGACTCCAGGACAATCTTGGAGGGTTGACAACCTTACTTGTGGTGGATTCTCCATCACTGACTATTGTTAATTCAAGGTTGGCTGTTTTTGTAAAAGTTGTGTTCTAGCCATTAGTTTGGGGAAGTTCTATGGCCTGTGCTATATAGGAGGTCTGTCTGGATGATCACAATGGTCCTTTCTGGCCTTGAAATCTATGAATCTGTTAAAAAGCAACTGCCTACGCAGCCGAGCAGAGCACTCAGTGCACAGCTAGAAACTGAATAGCCCTGTCCTGAGTGCAGAAGGGTCCAGACACCATGATGCCAATGCTGGAATCCTAACTCCCAAGCCTGAGCCTCTCAATATTGACATCCCTGGCCTATGGGTTTAGTGGGCTCTGGGCACGAGGGCATTAGTGCCAGGATTCACACTGTGCAGTGGGCTCTGTACTTACCCCTGTTTCTCTCTTCATTCCATTTCAGGGAGGAGATAAGTGCTGGGTTCTTTCCTCCCCTTTTCAGCCACTCGATACCTCCTCAGGGATGTTACCAGATCCGCCCCATGCCTGCGTTAGCTGAAGTGTTGCCCTTTAGTGTGCCCGGCATCTGGCCAGCCCCTCACCCCCCTCCACCTAGCCATGGGTGGCTGAGCATGCAAAGGTCTGGCATGTTTGCACACAGAGCTGTTCTGTTTGGCTTCTTTCAGCAGCTGCTGCAGGGATGACAAGATCCTTTTCCAGCCCCCACCCGCAGAGAGAAACTTCAACATGCCTGCTTATTAGTTGATTTAAGAAACCTGACTGTGAGCATGAGGACCCAGGGAAAGGGAGCCCAGCCCAGGGTCAGATGCGGAGCATCCGTCCCAGCCTGCCCAGGGACCTGTGCCTCTGAGCCCTACCTGTGGGGAAGCCAGAAGCACTGTCTTTATGCTGGTTTCACCAACATCAAAGGTGTGGTGCAGTCAGAGTGCTGACCTTGAGCTGTTCACCAGACAGAGCTCCCTGGAGGCCGAAATCCTGCCTATCCAAAGGGTCAGGTCTCTGAGTTAGAGGAGACATGCAGGACAGTGACAGACAATCCTGGGCACTGCCATAGCTGCGCACTTCACCTTGCAGCCCCTCTGGGGTGGCTGAGAATCACTGCACCCCGCTGGCAGAGGTGGACACTGCACCACACAAAAGGTAAGCCCGGACCAGGGGTGGGTGGAGAGCAGTGATTCCATTTTGTGAAGAAACTTGCTTGGAACTTGGAAGAAGGAGCACAGGTTGCAGAAGGGAAGAGTTTGCCTAAGGCACCAGGAAGTCAATCTATGTGCACATGGTTAGAATGGTGGGTGCTGAGGCAGCACCTCTCTAAACAGTCCTCTTAATAAGCACCAGTTTAATTTAGAGCCAGTAACATTGTCCTGTCATGTTGTTACCCAGTACTCAGTACATGAAACATAGTGGCTGTTGACCAGTCAGTCTAATGAGACTCATAGCAAGGAACAGAGTGTTATTAACAGGCAAACAAAGCTGAGCACCTAGAAGCAGAGCAGAGGCAGCATGGAGGGACTCAGCCCGCTGGGAATACTGGATTTCAGCAAAAAAAGTCTTGCACAAACATGCAAGAAAGAACTGAATCTGTACACAGAGCTGCCCATGGGGTAAACATGAGAAAATGAAGGTAAAGCTTTTTTAGTATCTCATAGGGGAAAAAAGACGAAGTGAGTGAGACACTATTGCCAGGAATAATGCCCCAAATACTGGAACTGCTGATAAAAATGTTAGATGACTACTTTGATCCCAGATGGAATGAGGCTGTAGACAGAAGCTGTTGTTTACCCAAAGCCAAGAAGCAGAAGAGGGAATAGATATTAGGTTACAGAACTGAGAACTCTGGCATCTGCATATAACTTTGGAGACATTAAAGATTTCCTATTAGAGACAGCATCATTTGTGGGACACATGATTCCACCTTACAGGAGAGATTGTTGAGAGATACAGATCTAACCCTAGAAAAATGCCTCCAAATAGCAAGGGCAGCTGAACTCCTGAGGGAAAGATCAAAACAGTGACAGACACCTGTGCAGAACAGGTAAACAGGATCAAGCTAAAGAAACCCCAGAGATAGGCTGACCAAGAATGAAGGCATCATGGTCCTGTATATATATTAAGGAAAGCAATCCAAAAGGCAGAAAGAAAAAAGCCCAACAACAATAGAAGGTTTGGATGAGAAATAGAATGACTCATGTGTCCCAATGCTGCAACTGCTCTAGGAAGAAAAAAACAGCAGTACATGCTGTGATTCAGGACCTAGACTTCCAGCAAAGAGGAGAGTATTTGCAGTATGACTTTAGCGCACGGGTCGGCAACCTTTGGCATGTGACCCATCAGGGTAATCTGTTGGCGGGCCGTGAGACATTTTGTTTACATTGACTGTCCGCAGGAATGGCCCCCTGCAGCTCCCAGTGGCCATGGTTCACCACTGGGAGCTGTGGGGGACGGTGCCTGCGTACGGTAAATGTAAACAAAATATCTCACAGCCCGCCAGCAGATTACACTGATGGCCCACATACCGAAGGTTGCCGACCCCTGCGTTAGCAGATCCAAAGACTCTCAGTGTACATGTACTGCAGAAGAAGGCTGTCAGTCATTCAGCTGCCATCTTTGTAACTATGCTATTAGATCAACAAGCAATTTGATTCCAGATGGATTCTGGAGCCAGCTGCAATGTAATCCCAGCAACACTGGTAAGCAGCAACATTAGATGAGACAAAGAAATGTGGAGAATGTGGCCAAGTGCTTGTGATGGGCTGTCAATAAGAAACTCACAGAACAAGTAATGTTATCGCTTGGAGTTTGGCGCAGTTGACACAACAGTACCGCCCGCCGCTAGAGTCCCTATCAGAAACGTGTGAACCCTCCAGCCCCAGCAGTTGACACACAATGATGCAGCATGGGAAAGGTCAGAGACCCAGGAACAAGCATTTAAAAGAGTAAAGAAAACCATAAGCAATGCACCAGTCCTAAAGTGCTACAACCCTACAGAGCAGCTGCAATGTGATGCTCAAAAGGAAGCCTAGAAGCAGCACTGATGCAAAGCCTCCAGCCTATAGCATTTGCCAGAAGAGCTCTGACAGACACAGAAAGGGACTATACTCAGATGGAAAAGGAACTACAAGCTGTGGTCTTTGGAATGGTACCATTCCAGTTCTCTGTTGAGCACAACTTGGATGTGCAGTGTGATTACATGCCATTAGAAAGCATCATGAAAAATCCACTGCTGAGTACACCCAAGTGGCTACAACACGTGTTACTGAGAATCCAGCGCTATGATGTCAGGGTAAGTTCCTGCCCAGAAGAGTCACTACTGGTGGCTGATACAGTGAGCAGGGCGTAGCTTCCAGACTAGAACACAGATAACTCTGTGGAACAGGAGACAGAATCTACCAACATACTACAGTCCCTTCGCATCTCTGATGAGAGGCTCCAGACAATCTAACAAAACACCAGGCAGTAGAATGACTGATACTCCGGGTTTGGCTAGATCTCAAGGAGCAAGTGCCACAGGAGGTTACCTCTACTACCGGCTGAGGGATGAGCTGTGTGTGCAAGGTGGGATTTTGTTTAAAGCAAAGTGAGCAGTAACTCCAGCAGATTTAGGAGCTGACATCATAAGATGGATACACGGCTCACACGTGGGTATAAAGTCATGCCCCAAAACAGCCAGGGAACCTACTGGCCAGGCATGAATGCCTATTTGTGAGCATACATGGAATAGTGTAAGGTGTACAAATAGTATAGTGATCAACATAGGTGGTCTGTGAGTCTTTTGTTTGGGGATGCTACTCCCAGGAGCACCAGAAGCTCCCTAGAAGTGTGGAGGGAGGGCACTGTGGCCCCGCCCCCACATTCCCTGAGGCCCTGCCCACACTTGGCCTCTTCCCCCAAGGCCCTGCCCTTGCTCCACCTCTTCTCACCCCACTCCACCTCTTCCCCCAAGACCCCACCCACTGCTTGCTCCTCTCTGCTCCCTCCAACCCATCACTTGCCCTTAAGGGGAGGGGAGGGGTGGAGTGGGGCCATGGTCTGGGTGCCGGTGGCCACCCCTATTCTAGGGAGCTTCCAGCACTCCTGCTCCCAAGGGCACAAAGGCAGAAGGCCAGCGCACCTCCACAGGGAGGTTACCTGCATCTGACATTTGCCCCCTGCATAGCCAACCTTTTTTATTTTGAGGAAGTTTAGCCTCCTCAAGCCTTTTAGATGCTCCTATCATCGAATCATAGACTTTAAGTTCAGAAAGGACCATTATGATCATCTAGTCTGACCTCCTGCGCAATGCAGGCCACAGAATCTCACCCACCCACTCCTGTGTCAAACCTATGTCTGAGCCACTGAAGTCCTCAAATCATGGTTTAAAGACTTCAAGGTGCAGAGAAACTTCCAGCAAGTGTCCCATGCCCCAAACTGCAGAGGAAGGCGAAAAAACCCCAGGGCTTCTGCCAATCTGCTCTGGAGGAAAATTCCATCCTGACCCCAAATATGGCTATCAGCTAAACCCTGAGCATGTGGGCAAGACTCACCAGCCAGACACACAGGAAAGAATTCTCTGTAGTAACTCAGATCCCACCCCATCTAACAGCCCAGCACACCAGACCACTGGGCATATTGACCACTAGTAGTCAAAGATGATTAATTGCCAAAATTAGGCTTCCCATCAATACCATCCCTCCATAAACCTTATCAAGCTTAGTCTGAAGGCAGATAAGTCTTTTGCCTCCAATCCCCTTGGAAGGCTGTTCCAGAACTCACCTCTGATGTTAGAAACCTTTGTCTAATTTCAAGTCTAGAATTCCTGCATAGCCAGTTTAAATATCAATTTGTTCTTGTGTCACATTGTAGAGAGCTAAATAATTCCCTCCCTCCCCTTGCCCGCAGCCTTCTTTTTGGTTAGGCTAAAGCAAGCCATCCTTCAGTCTCCTTTTATAAGACAGGTTTTCCATCTCAGATAACCTAGAGCCCTTCTCTGAACCTGTTCCAGTTTGAATTCATCCTCTAAAACATGGGACACCTCAGAACTGCACACAATATTCCAAAAATGAGGTCTCACCAGTGCCTGTATAACCGTACTAACACCCTCCTTATCCTACTGACATACCTCGCCTGATGCATCCCAGGACCGCATTAGCTTTTTTCACAGCCACATCACATTGGTGACATCAAAAAAAAAAATAAGGTCCCCCCTTCCCAATTTTTTCTTGTGGAAAAATTTTCCAAAAACCAATACTCCAAGGTCCTTCTCTGCCTCTGTTACTTCCAACTGATGCGTCCCCAATTTATAACTAAAATTCTTGTTATTACTCCCTAAATGCATGAGCTTGCACTCTTCACTATTAAATTTCATCCTATTAGTATTACTCCAGTTTACAAGGTCATCCAGATCTTCCTGTATGGTATCCCAGTCCTTCTCTGTGTCAGCAATACATCCCAGCTTTGCGTCATCCGCAAACTTTATTAGCACATTCCTACTTTTTGTGCCAAGGTCAGTAATAGAAAGATTAAATAAGATTGGTGCCAAAACTGATCCCTGACAAACTCCACTAGTAACCTTTTTCCAGTCTGGCAAGTCACCTTTCAGTATGACCCGTTGTAGTCTCCCCTTTAACCAGTTCCTTATCCACCTTTCAATTTTCATACTGATCCCCATCTTTTCCAATTTAGCTTATAATTCCCCATGTGGAACCGTATCAAATGCTATGCCTCCTCCCATGATGATCAACAACAGAGGGAGACTATGCAGCCTCACGAAATCCCTGCCCCACCCTGGGAAAAGGTCAAAACAGACCTGTTCACTTTTAATGAAAGGAACTACATGGTCACAGTAGGTCACTGCTCCAACTTCTAGGAGGTGGATTATCTGGACAACATTCAGGCAAGAACTGTGATCCGTTCATATGAGGTAGTTACAGACTCAGGAGAGAAGTGGTGATGAAACCAAAGACAGCTGTGGAGTAGTGGCAGACATTTGGCACATGCAGACAGACAGGCCCAAGGTCAGGACCAGGAGAACATAGAAAGAGCCTCTGCCATCAGCTGATCTGATTTACGACAGTCAGAAACTAGGTATATGAGCAACACGGGACCAACAGGACAGCACCCAACAGGAGGAGCAGACCAGCAACAGTGTGGAAGTAAGTGTCCTACAAACAGCAATAACACAAATGAGAAGTAGGAGGCTGGTTTGAAGACCAGCACACTTGAAGGACTATGAGGCTTAGCAGGCTACAATGGAATGGTGAAGGCTACATACCTAGAGTGTGCTATGTACTAGTAACCGCTGGTCCTAGCAAGTCAGCAAATTCTTGCACATTGCACAAAGATAAAACAATAGCAACAATTATTAAAAGGAAAGATATAGCAACCTGTAACAAAGTTGGAGATCGGTTGCAGGAGTGAAGAGTTTGGAGGAGGCAGCAGAAAGTCATTCTCTGCATATGGCTATAAAGCTATCTCTTTGCAGCATCTCTGTAAACAGTTCTCTTAAAAAAAAAAAAAGCCAGTTTAGTTTTGCAATCATGAAGTCCTTTCATGTTGTTACTCAGCCCACAGTACATAATACAGAAGAAACTAAGAGATGGAGAATTCACTGCATTCTTAATAATGTGGTCCAATGGTTAATTACCCTCACTGGTAAAACACAAAATGTGCTTCATTGCCCGTTTGAATTTGTCTGGCTTCAACTTCCAGACATTTGTTCTTATTTTACCTTTCTCTGTTAGATTAAAGAGTCCATTAGTACCCTGTTTTTTCTCCCTGTGGCAGGATGTACCAACCCACCACCACTGGGCCACAGGGACTGGACCAATCACTGTGGACCCAGGAGACCATACCCCCTGACTCCAGCTGCACATGCTCCAGGTGGAAGGGACGGATAAAAGGAGACAACTCAGCTCAGTCTGAGGAGGAGGAAGGATATATGCTGTGGGCTCCTATAGAGGTGCCTGCAGCTCTCCAAGCAGTGGGTCACTGAGCTGCTGCCAGCCGGGGAGATGTCCGAGATGCACCTTGTGGTAGGAAGTGATCATTGGAATGTTGTAGAAGCTGACACTTAAACCCTTAACAGAGAATTTCCCTGCTTTGTAGGGCCCTGGGTCAAAACCTGGTGGAGAAGGATGGGCCTGGGTTCCCCTACCCCCCACCACTTTACCACTAGGTGTGGCCACTGTTTGTTTGCTCTGCCCCACCCAGGGGATACAGATAGACTAATTGTTCTGCCCTGTGGGGGCTGAGGACTGATAGTTTGCTTGACTGGGCTGGGGTCCTGAGCCCTAATTGTTACAATTACCTGATCCCACAGGGACTCCCAATGACTGTGTAATGGGGTCTACCAACCCTGCACTGGGCCAATGCGGGGCAGCCCCACTTCACACGCAGCTTTCCCCATGACACTCCCCACAGAGCTAGTTACACACTATAATCAAATCATCTCTTGATATTCTTTTTGATAAATGAAGCAGATTGGGCTTAGATTTAAGTCTTCCACTCTAAGACATTTTCTCCAGTCCTTGAATCATTTCTGTGGCTCTCTTCTGCACCTTCTCCAATTTTTCAACATGCTTTTAAAGTATAGACAGCAGGACTGTATGCTTTATTTCAGTATTGGTCTCACCAATAATACCACGTACAGAGGTAAAAATCACCTCCCTATCCTTCCCTCTTCCCCTATGAGACACCCTAAACCAGAGGCCCCTTTTTAAAATATGGTTCCTGTACACTAAACCTGGGGTTTTCAGAGTAGTCTCAGTGCCTAGATCGCATAGCTTTAGTCGGAGCTGGGTGCTGAGTGCACTTGGGCCCCCTCTGAAAATACCACCTTCCACTTGGAGCTCTGACTTAACCAATTTAACTCTGCCCCAGCATCCAACACTGCCGTGCTGCCAACTCTCAGCATGTCTGGTGCTTCCTATAAATCCCCAGCTCCTGGAGACATGGGATTATAGGACACTCTCAACTTCGAAAACAAACTCTGTTTCTCACTTTTGGAGTGGGGAGAAAAGCTAGCAAACAAGGCCCTCTAAAGGCTCCAACCCCAAAAGGCCCCACATGGATTATTGTGTAAAATCTCATGATTTTGAAGCCAGTCTCTGCATGTTGGGGTCTGCTCCTGGTGTGGGGCTGGTGACATAACACTGAGCTCTCTCCACACTGACTGTGACTATGAGTTGAGATGCCCTTCCTGTGGGATGGGAAAGGCCTGATGTCGCTCGTAGAGATACTGAGCTACTCATACTGCAGGGTTCGAACCCTCCTCTGGTTTGCAAAGCTGATCCCTGCCAACATTATATCACAGTGACACCTACGCTAATGGCATGCCCCAGACTGCCAAGTGCCCTGCATCTCACATGGTGCTCTGCCCCTATCTTGTCATGCCTGCTTCATTCTCACCCACCCACTGTGAACAAGCACCCCCCTGCACTGACTGTCCCAGCCAGTGCTAAAGAGCTACAATAGTAATGAAAGCCTTAATGATCATTGTTCCAACATCGGGCAGGTAACGGTGGTTGAGGGTTTGTGCAAAGCCAGCCCTGGAGAGTCCCACTGTAACAACCACCCTATCAGCCCGTTATCAAACACACAGCAAAGGAGAAGAAACAGTGATAGCACTGGGAGGGAACGCACTCCCTGTGGCTCCCATTGGAACAGTCCCCTTAGCCCTTTCCCATTGGCTGGAGAGGCTTTTCTAGAGGAAGCGCCTGCCAGGCAATCTGTTTGGCTGGTATTAACTGTCCATTTGGGAACAGGAGCAGAGATGGGCTGAAGCGGCTGTGGTGGTTGTTGCTGGAGTCTGACCTTGGTCCATTTAAGACAGAATGAAACTAACTGGCCCAGGAGAGGTGAGAGAATTTTGTGTGTGTGACTGACTCTCGCTGGTAGGTCACTGCTGGAAATCCCAGACCCAGCTCATGCTCTGAGCAGCTACAGCCAGGCCTGGCAGACATGTGCCAGCATGGGGCTATTTAAGGCCCTGCTTTAGCTGCCTTTCTGCTGACAGTTTCCCAGCCCAGCTGCAAGGGCTCTTGGCAGCTGAGCTGGACACTTATTAGATAGAGACAGAGAGTGAGAGACAGGACGCTACAGAACTACATCCCCAGCAGCCTCCCAACACCAAGTCCCCAGCTACCCACTTCCAGCAAGACCTGGCACCCATCCCACGACAACCACATTCTAGCCCCTCACCCCCCCCCCAACTCCTTCCCACCCCCAATACCCATCTACTCGCTTCCTGCCAGACCTGGAACCTATCCTCTAGGTGCCTCCTTCCAGCCTCTTGGCTCTCCAGCAGCTGTCCCCCAGCTATTCCCTGGCATGCTGCGGTGGACCCTGGGCAGAGCCCCCAGGCAGGGAGGGAGCCCTTTGTAACCCATTCTCACACACTATATGGGCCCCTGCTTGGAGATTTTATTACAAGTGAAAAATAGCCACAGATGGGAATTTATTGATGAATAAATCTCTATTTCTGTAATAATGCAGTGGCTGTGGTGCACAGAAACTGCTCCAGAGGGATGTGCTCTGCACAGCAATGAGACTTACCTTTATCATAGGCGGGGTGTGGAAGCTGGGGGGTGGGGATTGGCTTCCATTGCTGAATCAGTGCCTGGTGGAGAACTGGTGCCTGGAGGGGATCAACACGTGGGCAGGGGGAAGTGGCACCAATTGGGGAATCAGCAGCCAGGGTGGATCTGTACCCAGGGGTTTTGGTGTCTGCTGGGGAATCAGTGCCCAGTGGGAACTGGCACCTGTGTGGGATTTGGCAGAAATTGGAGCTCAATGCTTTGGAACAGATCTTGCCATGGCTGTTATTTTGACAGTCCCTTTCAATGTATTCCTGTCCTGCTGGAGGCACGCTGTAGGGCCTTGGATACTGATCATCCTATAGACAGGCCCCACAGGGGGATGGCCTCCACTCCCCCAGAGGAGGTTCTCTAGGACCCCACAGCCTGCTCCTCACCATGCCAGTTCTCCACTCTCCAGGGGCAGTTGACGTAGTGCAGGGCCCCGCTGACAGGGCTACGCTGGGCAGGATCCAGGACCAACAGGCTCCGCAGCATGCGAGTGGCCTCAGCCGTCAGGCGCCTCCAATGGCGTGGTAGGTCCTCATCCAGGCCTGACTCCTGCCACAGCATGAAGTCCTCAAAGAAGGGGTCAGCTGGCAAGCTTTGCTCCCAGGGGAAGTAGCCGGTCAGCAGGCAGAAGAGCATCACACCAAAGGCCCAGGCATCCAGGCTGGCATCAATGGGCAGGCCCTGGGCACTGGTGGTGTTGCTTAGCTCTGGAGCGGTGTAGGGGATCACCCCAGCCACCAGCTTGAGCCGGGTGCCCTTGGGCCGGGTGAGCCCAAAGTCGGTCAGCTTGATACGCCGGCACTCAGGGTCGAAGAGCAGCACGTTCTCGGGCTTGACGTCTCGATACACCAGCCCCCGGCTGTGGATGAACTCCAGGGCACTCACCAGCTGCTTGGCACACTGCTTAGCAGCTGCCTCAGGGATCCCATCCTGGGCAGTGACAAAGAGAGGAGATGTTGCAACCCGCAGCACCATGGCAGCCTCACCAGCCAAACGTGCACCCGCCAGCTTTGCATTCGGGGACACTCTGGCACTTCGAATGTTGGAGATGGAGGTTCTCTGGGTACAGTCATTCCCTGCAACCTGGGGCTGGAGAGGAAGGTGGCGCCCCTAGTGGGGCAATGCCCATTCCCTGGGCAGGGCCCATTCCCTCCCCTCCTCAGCCACCCATCCCACAAGCTGGGGCTGGATAAGAGCTCGTGCCCCCTAATGGGGAAAGCCCCATCCCGACACCCCCTAAGCCAACTAGTCTCCCACAGACTGGCCAGATGGGTGCTAGTGCCTCCTACAGGAGAAGGCCCCATGTCTCGTTCCCTTTCCTGGCACTCACCCGTGGTTTGATGATGGAGATGAGGTCTCTGTGCAGCGCTGGCTCATAGAGAAAGCCGTAGTGCTGGCTGGACTCAATGGCAATGCCAAACATGCCGATAATGGCAGGGTGGGTGGCGAGGGAAAGCGCCACGCAGTACTCATACAGGAAGGTGTGCAGCTTGGTGTGAGCTTTAGGCAGCAGCTTGAGAGCCATGGGGGTCCCTGAGGATGCAGGAGAGAGGTTAGGCTCCCCTTGAAAAGCTGCTCACACCATGGCCAGACAGACAGGGTACTGGGCAGCCATGGGGCATGGAACCGTGGAACTCACAGCCACAGGGAATCTCCAGCCAGATCCTGAGGGCAGGTGTTCACTGTAGGAGCTGGTTAAGAGGAATGGCCATTCTGAGCATGGGCCCAGCCAGCTGCACGCTGGGTGCGTAGGGTCTGACCTGGGGCAGCAGGGGGTGGGTGATACTAGATTAGATGGACCCATTTGGTCTGATCTGGAGCAGAGAGAGGGAGGGATTCCAGGTTAGATGGGACCATTGGCCTTTTACCCAGGGCAGTAGGAGAGAGGATCTGAGGGTCAGAGAGAGCAGAGTTTGGGTGGTGTGCGGGTCCAAGATGAGGGCAGCTCCTTACCTCTCTGCCTGTGTGTCACCAGCACCACATGGCCATACTTGCCCCTGCCCAGCTCCCGGATGACCTGGTAGTGCTCAGCCACCTCGGTGCGCACCAGGCTCTGGGCCGTGATTTCCAGCATCTCGTCCAGCACGGCCAGTGCTGCTGCTCCTGGGCACTGGGCCATCACTGAGTCCTGCAGAGACACCACAGGCTGAGCCACGGCAGCTCCCACTGGACAGAGAGAGCCAGACCTGGCACCTTACACACCACTCCATCCCTAGGTGCTCTATGGGAGCCTGGGGCCTGCAGGGAGTGGTGCCTAGCCCGGCACCTAGGCGATGGTGCCCTGGCTGCTCGGCAGCCTTCTGCACTGCAGGCACAAAGTGACAGGCAAGGGGAGAACTGGCTTGGTGACCTGATCCCCCTTTGTTTGTCCTGGGCAAGGGGCTGGTTAGCATTGGGTGGAATCAGCACTGTCCAGAGGGAACCCAGCTGAGACTCCCGTTCATTTCATACAGGCCAAGGAAATGTTGCCTCTGGTGGGAGGAGGGACTGCTGCCAGGAACAGCCCTCCCAAACCTCCCCAACCCAGCTCTGTGAGTGGAGGGCAGGATCAGCACCTTGTGAGGCTGTACCATCACCGCTGCACATGGCAAGAGGCTTAAATGTGCCAGCCTCATTCTCCATCCCAGGTGCGGGATCCCTCTGGCTCAGAATAAGGCTTGGAGCTGAGTCAGAGCCCTTCCAGCAGCCCTTCTAGCTGCTTCTGGAGAGACCAGACCCCACCTAATGGGGGAGCGGACAGATTATCCCATGGACAGGGCGCTCACTGTGTTCTGTGTTTGGAAGCCACCAACTCCCCCCCCAGAGCCGCAGTGTGTAGATGTGGCTAGGCGTTGCATGCTGTGTATAGTATTTGGGGGAAATCCCCCAAACCCTGCCCATGTGGATGCTTCCTATTGCAGATGCTGTGTAAGAGCCAAAGTCACAGCAGCCCTACAGAGTGCCTCTCATGTGCTGCCAGCCCGTGCGCTGCAGGGATCCTGCCAGAGGCTGAGTGGATAAAGGGGTGAGGCCTGACCCCTCAGCACACCTGAGAGATCTGTAAAGCCTGGCACTGCACAGCCTCTGGCTGTGAGGAATGGCCACCTGCCCGGACATGGCTCCTGAGGCATCCGCACTTGGATCCAGTGACTGCTCTCTTTCTGCTCAGGACACACTCAGGGGTGCCTGGAACTAGTGCTGGGGGTAGAAGTGATTTTTTTTTTTTTTTGGTTTATTGACAATTTCAAGCTCAAAAATCTAAACATTTAAATTTGTGCAGTTTGTTTTTCAAAACACAACTCTGAAACTGACGAATTCTCAACATTCTCAATGTTTCAATGTTGCTGAATCTGCATTTTTTACTGAAAAAATTTTTGGTACAAAAATGTCCCCCAGCTCTCCTGGGGACTCTAGCTGGGCGTGGCAGCACCAAACATTCCTTGGCGGCCAGCCCCATCTGCGCACTGAACAGAGCACCCTCCTGCCCAGCTGGGAAGATTGTGGCACCACCCTGATCTGCAGCTCCACACTCGTCCCTCCCTGTCAGCTGTACCATTCAGGGTCCCTGGTGCCTCCAGACTTGGAGCAGGCAGAGCCCTCTCAGAAGCACTGCACTTTCCTTCTGACTCTGACCCCTGGAGCCTGGGCATCTCAGACCCATTTTACAGGGAGTGGCGGGGATAGGGGGGAGCAATAACCAACTCATGAGACCCTCCCACGCCCAGAGACCAGGAATTGATCCCTTCTGATTGGGGGTGCCCTCACCTGGTACTGCTTAGCCCTTGCCAGGCCCTACTGGGGGGCCCTGGTGGTAACACTGAGCAGCGCAGGTTCCAGAGAGCCATAGAGTCTGTCCATGTCCAGCAGCCTCTTTTTAGTTATGGCAGCTAAGCTCTGGTTCTGCTCTACCCTAGGGCCCTAGACCATCTATCTGTCCCATGCTGTCATCCTGAGCTTCACTGGTTTCTGCCAGCCTGATTCCAGCAGCCAGGGCAAACCACACTGGGTGGATGGAGTCATTCTGGATTTACAGTGGTGGGAATCAGGGCAGAGCCCAGCCCCTCAAGTCCATTGAACCCAAACTCTCAACTGATTATTTCTGACTTGTGTGATCTGAAGTTTGGATGTCATTGTATAGTGATTAGATGCCCTTCACCAATCTATCATCTAATCTATCCAGTGTCAAATGACATCAGAGGGTTACATACACACCTTAAGGGTTTGTGGGATTGGGCCCTTACTGCCTCAGGGACAGGGCCTGCAGCATCAGGCCTGTAGCTTGCCCAGCCTCTACCAGAGCAGTTCTCCTCCAGAGTTGCTGGGCCTGCTTCTGGCGGTTCTCCTGTCATCAGCTCTAGAGGGGCAGTGCCACTCTTGCCTGGGGTCACAGGGTTAGGGTTTAGCCTAGTGCTCTTTGCCTTGGTGAGGGGTGAGTAGAACCAGAGTCAGGTTGCAGCTGGCGGCCTCCCAGTGTGGCTCTGTGCACTCTGATGTGGGTCTGTGCCAGGCGCTGGGCAGGTAACACTGTTACCCTCTGTGGCACCTGCCACGCCAGCAAGCACAAGCTGCAATTTGCAGAGCACATGGTGCAATGACTAGAGCTGAGGATGAGGACCCCAGAGTCCTAGCCAGGGCTTATCTCCCCTCAGCTGAACTGGAATTGGGGAAAGGCTGGATCCTTTATGAATCCATCCCTTCTCCCCATTCCCCCTCTGGGCTGTATCCTAACCCCCCTGGAGACGCTGCTGCCAGTTGTCAGCACAGGAGACCCTCCTCCCCCTGAATATTCTCCAGTTTACAGCAGCACTTGCTGCATGGAGCCCTGAACTGCTGGGACTGACAGTGAGGACCTGACCCTACAGCAGGACCCTACCCATTTGCCTGCTGATCCTTACATGTAGGCCT
The DNA here is from genome assembly GCF_003597395.2 of Chelonoidis abingdonii. NCBI lineage: Eukaryota > Metazoa > Chordata > Testudines > Testudinidae > Chelonoidis > Chelonoidis abingdonii. The sequence continues at coordinate 134,999,772 of NC_133770.1, forward strand.
TTGGGGGGGTGGGGGGCAGATGAAAGCTGATTGCTTGTGCAGCACAGCCTGAGCCCGCATCACTGCAGCCACCCCTCAGAGTCCAACTAACTTTACCCACCCACTGTGCTGTGGGGAGGAATTCTTCCCCAAACACCATCCTGGAGAAGCACTATGTTACCATATCCCTGGTGCACCCACCTCCCACACTGCCCCTCTGCTTCTCCTTGCCCTGTGCATGCCTCTGTCTGCTTTCCCCATAGCCTGGCAGGTCACCTGCCCTTCCCTGCTCATACACTGCGTTGCTCTCTTTTCAGCTGATCACTAGCGATGCTATTATTATTGATAATACAGCTAATGCTTACGTGGAAGGCTGTGTGATTAGAGCACAAGGGCTGGGAGTCAGGGCTCCTATCCCCAGCTTTGGGAGAGGAGTGTGATCTAGTGGGTTAGAACAGGGTCATAGGGAGCCACACTCCTGGGATCTAGCCCACCTCTCTTCCTTGGGCAGGTTAGGGGTTGAGGTAGTACATGAGGATGGGAGATGGTCTGGCTGTGTTGCCCTTGGAACTGTATTAAATATAATCACTGCATATGCTGAATCACCTGATAGACAGCTGCAATTCAGCTCCTTCCTGAACAAAAAATAGGCGCTATACCTATTGGGTTTCAGACAAACAATTATGATTGGTTACTGTTAGTTACTGTAGGTCCTGAGTACATCTCACACTCCATGCACCTACAGATCTGTCCAACTCTGACTTGTTTGGAGAGCAGTACCAGGTTTACAGTGGCACCAATGGCACAGTTGTGCTAGGCCCACACGCTGAAGGGGCCCATTATGGTTGCCAAGCAGGAGTACCGGAAGCTCCCTAGAAGTGGAGGGACCACCTGTGCCCAGACTGTGGCCCCATCCCCCTGCTGCACCCCTACTTTGCCCTGAGGCCCTGCCCCTGCTTGGCCTCTTCCCCCCAAGGCCCTGCCCACTGCTCTCTCTTTGCCCCCCCCCCCCGTTGCTCACCCTTACGGTAGGAAAAAAATAGGAGGGCTAAAAATGAGGGGCCATGGCCCTCTGCCCCACCCCCATTCTAGTGCCCCTGTTGCCAAGTGTCCGGTTTTCGCCAGGAAAGTCCAGTTAAAAAGCAGACCTGGCAATGTCTGGTCAGTACTGCTGACCAGACACTAAAAATCTGACTACAGGAGTAACTGCAATCAGCCTCCCCGCCAGGAGGGCAGGAAAAGCAGTTGCTGTTGCCTGAAGTAGCTGCAGCTCAGCTGGAGAAAGAGAGAACTGGCTCCTGAAGACCCAGCTCCGGCAGAGAGAGGTAGGTACAGGTTCCATACCACCCAGAGGAGGATCTTGTCCACTCCCCTCCTGTTCCATTGTGCTTGCCCCCAGCCCCTGCCTTGCTTCGGGGACTGACCTCCCCTCCTCTCTTTTACAATCGTTCACCAGGGAGGCCCACACATGTTCGGCGCCAAGCCCATCTGGAGAGCACTAGCTGGTGCAGCAGTGGTTGGGAAGAAGAGGGAGGATATAAAATGCAAGCCAAGGTCACTCCAGGAAAATCCCCCATTCTTAGAAAATGCTCCTGAGAATCTGTGCATAGGAGAGAGGCCATGGGAATACAAAGTCTCAGCCAGTACCCTCACCCCACAGTTATCGCCAGAGAAATCTACTCTTGGGTAGGTAACATTGTCCTTGTACTTTTACTAGGCTGATTGGCACATGAGTGTCAAAAAAGGGGCACTCCATGCATTCCAGGAGCCAAAGTTAGACAGAGCCATGTAATGATCTCGCTGAGACAGAATTATGTAACCATACATTCATATAGCCATAGATTTTAAAGCCAGAAGGGTCCATGTAGTCTAACCTCTTGTGTATCACAGGCCATAGAATTTCACACTTTCATACAGTTACCTGTGTCAAGCTCTATAACTTGTCTGGCTAAAACATATCTTCCAGGGAGACAAGGTGAGTGAGGTAATATCTTCTATTGGACCAACTTCCAAGAGACAAGTTTTCGAGGCACAAAAAGATCTTCTCCAGGTCTGGGAAAGGTACTCTGTCTAGATCTACACTTAAAATGCTACAGCTACACAGCTGCAGCACTGCAGCCACACACCACTGTAGTGCTTCAGCATAGACGCTACCTATGCCAATGGGAAGGGTTCTCCCATTAACATAAGTAGTCCACCTCCCAAAGAGGTGGTAGCTAGGTCAAAGGATGAATTTTTCTGTCAGCCTAGTGTCATCTGCAACCAGAGTTAAGTTGGTTTAACTACACTGCCATGGGGTGTGGCTTTTCACCCCTGTGCAACATAGTTAAGACAACCTAATGTTATGGTGTAGACCAGGCCTCAAAGTGTTACAGCTATATACAAAGTGGAACAAATTGTTTAGCATAAGTAGTTAACACATATTCTAAGGGCCCATTCAAGATGAAGGGGCCCATTAAACACTCCTGCAGTCATATGACAAAAAAGGGGAGGGGCATAAATCCAATGTTGTAATGAGCCATAAATCCAGTGTCTTTATTAAAACCATGATTTTTAGTGTCTAACAAAGTCATGAATTTAAGTTCCCAGGCTCATCTTGTGAAGGTGTTGTGCAGGTTTCCTTTAAGGACGAGGACCAAGAGATCAGACATGGAGTGATCCTTTTGTGAAAAGTGTTCACCCACAGGTGATATGGTGTGTGTTTGCCTTTTATCATCCAGAAATGTGTACAGTCTTAATCTAAAGACTTCAAGAGATGGACAATTCACCACTTCCCTTTTTTTGTTCGGTTCAACAGTGAATCACCCTCACTGTCAAAAATTTGTGTCTTATTTCCAGTTTGAATTTGTCTGGCTTCAGCTTCCAGGAGCTGGTTCTTGTGATGTCTTTCTATGCTAGATTAACAAGTCCTTTAGTATCCTATATTTTTTCTCCATGGAGGTGTTTGTACACTGTAATCAACTCACTTCTTGGTCTTCCTTTTGATAAATTAAACAGATTGGGCTCTTTAAGTCTTTCACTCGAAGGGCTTGTCTACACTTCAAACAGTACAGCAGCACAGCTGTGCCACTGCAGCTGCACAGCTGTAAACACTACCAAAGCTGACGGGAGGGGTTCCCCCATTAGCATATATAATCCACCTCCCTGAGAGGCAACAGCTAGGTTGAGAGAAGATTTCTTCCATTGACCTAGTACTGTCTATATAGGGACTTAGGTCAGCTTAACAATGCCCCTCAGCGGTGTGGATTTTTCAGACCAACGTAGTTAAACCAATCTAATTTTCTAGTGTAGAGGAGGCCTAAGGCATCTTCTCCAATCCACAAACCATTTTTTGTGGCTCTTTTACCCTCTCCAGTTTTTCAACATCCTAATTAAAATGTTGAAACCAGAACTGGATGCAGTATTCCTGTGTTGGTCTCACCAATGCCAGATACAGATCACCTCCCTATTCCTACACCCTACTGCCTTATTTATACATCCAAAGATTTCATTAGCCCTTTCTCCCACAGCATTGCATTGGGAGCTCATGCTAAACTACTTGTCCATTATGATCCCCTAAGTCATTTTAAGAGTCACTGCTTTTCAGGATACACTCCCCAATTCTGTAGGCATGGCCTGCATTCCTTGTTCCTAGGGTTATAACTTTGCATTTGGCTGTATTAAAATACAGCTGAGTGAATAATTGATTTTGGGGTTCAGGAGCCAAACTATAAAAATCTAAAAAATAATTATCTGTTCAGTTTGAACCAAAACTGAGGGGGTTTTGGTTTTTCCCATCAAAACAAAAAAAAAAGGGAGAGGGTCAGTTTTGTTTGAACCAAACATTTCTTTTGACTCCAAATTTTTTTTTCCATTTTTTCATTTTGTTATGGATCATTTTTAGATGTGTTTCACCCTCTTTAGTGTTTTGTTTTTTAAATAGCTAAATTTAAAACAAAACACTGTTTCAGAATGAATCAAAATGAAACATTTTCTTTTCTGGCCAAAACTACTCACCAACTTCAGCCTAAATTCACAACTAGTTTTGATGCCCTCAAAATGCATTTTTTGTGGTGACTGTACCACTCACCAAAATTGTTTTGTCCAACTCTATATTTAAAAACATTTTGTTTGAACTGGCCCAATTTATCAAGTGATCCAGACTGCGCTGTATTGCTGCCCTATGCTTGTTTTTTCACTCTGCCAATCCTTGTATCACTCACAAATTTTATTAACAGTGATTTTATATTTACCTCCAGATCACTGATAAAAATATTGAATAATCACTCACAAATTTTATTAACAGTGATTTTATATTTACCTCCAGATCACTGATAAAAATATTGAATAGTGTCGGGCCTAGTACCAATTTCTGTGGAACCCTACTGGAAACACCCCCATTCCATGATGGTTCCCCACTGATAACTATTCATACAAATTCAACATGACACTGATACAAATTCAATATGGCACACATTAAATGGATTAAAAACTGGCTAACCGATATGTCTCAAAAAGTAATACTAAAGGGGGAGTCGTTATTGAGAGGGTCATTTGCAGTGAGATGCTGTAAGGATCAGTTCTTGACCCTACGCTATTTAACATTTTAACAGTGACCTGCAAGCAAACTTCAAAGTATTACTGATAAAGATTGCAGATGACACAAGGATTGGGGGAGCAGTAAATGAAAAGACAGGTCACTGATACAGAGCTATCTGAATCGCTTGGTAAGCTGGGTACAAGCAAACAGTAAGTGTTTTAATATGGCCAGATGTAAAGTCATACATCTAGGAACGAAGAATGTAGGCTATATTTACAGGATGGAGGACTCTATCCTGGGAAACAGTGACTCTGAAAAAAACTTAGGGATCATGGTGGATAAACAACTAAACATGAGCTTCCAGTGCAACACTGTGCCCTAAGGGCTAATTCAGTCCTTGGCTGTGTAAACAAGGGAATCTAGAGCAGACTGGAGAGGTTATATTACTTCTGTGTTTGGCACAGGTCTGACCACTACTGGGCTACCATTTCCAGTTCTGGTGTCCACAGTTCAAGAAGTATGTTGATATACTGGAGAGGGCTCAGAAAAGTTCGACTATAATAAAAGGATTAGAATACTTGCCTTACAGTGATATACTTAAAGAACTCAGTCTGTTTAGTTTATCAAAGAGAAAGTTAGCAGTGACTTGATTATAGACTGTAAGTACCTATATGGGGAACTATTTGATAATGAGTTCTTCAGTTTAGCTGACAAAGGCATAAAACGATCCAATGACTGGAAGCTGAAGCTAGACAAATTCAGACTCAAAATAAGGTGTACTTTTTTTAACAGTGAGGGTAGTTAACCACTGTAACAATTTAACAAGGGTCATGGTGGATTCTCCAACACTAGCAATTTTAAAATCAAGACTGAAAGATTTTTTCAAAGATGTGCTCTAGTTCAAACAGGAACTAATTCAGGGAAGTTCTAGGGGGAATCAAACTAGATGATTACAGTGGTCTCTTCTGGCCTAATAATCTATCTTTGGCTTTTTAAAATCAGTCAGCAAACCAGTTCTTAATCTCCCTGGGCAGAACCATGTAATAATCTCACTGGAACAAAGCTGTGTAACATTTTCACCCAGACCGAGCCGTATAACAATCTCACCAGACAAAACTACGTAACAATCTTACCGGACAAAACCATCTAACGATCTCTCTAGGATAGAATTGTGTAACAATTTCACCAGGACAGAGCTGTTAAATTATCTCACCAGGCAGAACTGCATAATGATCTCACCGGATAAAGCCATGTAACAATCTCACCATTGATCAGATAGCACTGGTTGCCAGATGTCTGGAACTTCTGGGCTCCATGTTGTGCAGTGCATTATCCCTGCTTTCTGGTGCTGGTTTTGGGGATACCTAGTCATACCTCTTTGTGTGCGTATCCTTTGTCTTTGACAGTGACTGGACTGCATGACCCCCACTCCCCTGCCTGCCCCAAGCCTCTCACCTTCTCCAGCAGCACAGTATTGACTGCTGCAGGCTGTCCTGCTTCTCCTTGTTTCTGCTGCAGGGCTCAGCTCAGTCTGTGCTGCGCAGCTGGAGGGGCTTTCAGACATTACAGGGCTAAGCGTGACGCTCCGCCCCCTCCCCATATTTCTGGCCCTGGAGGACTTGCTACTTCTGCTCTGAAGGTGACAGCAGAGGGGAGGTGTCTCATGTATTATCTCTGTGATAAGGCACATGGAAAGGAGGGTGATACAGGGTCCTCTGCCCTCACAGCGCTTGGAATGGGGCTACTGCTGCCCATGGAGTCTTAATCCCATGAACCTCAGGGATGCTCTGGGTTGAGAGGGCATCTGCAGTTTGGGGCTCGATCAGTGGAATTGGGGACTGTGCCTTTAAGGGTTAAGCTTTCCTGGCAAGGCGCTGTGAAGCGCTTGTTGTGCACAGCTAGTTGCAAACTGGAACCTGACACAGAACAAAGCAGAGCTCTTACAGGCTCTGTTGTAGCGCTGTAGTGTGAACATTTATTATAGAGACAGGAGGGATTCTTCCCTCGCTGTAGTAAATCCACCTCTCCAAGCGGCAGTAGCTAAGTCAATGGAAGAATTCTTTCTGTCACTAAAGTGGTGTCTACACCAGGGCTCAGGTTGGCTTAACTACTTCGCACAAGGCGTGAAATTTTTCAGGGCCCTGAGTGATGTAGTTAAACTGACCTAATTGTGTAGTTAGACCAGGCCTGAGTAATCACTGGACAGCACATCAGCTCCCTTTCATATCCCTCCTCAAACCCCCACCCGGCCCTGCCCCCTGCCCTCAGTGATGCTGCAGAGACAGTGATTTTGTGCATGGTCATTGCTGTGGGACACTGCCCAAAGAAAGGACCTTCTGGAGCCACACCCCCTGTGGAAGAGCACAGCACCACTCTCCAGAACGGCACCATGGCTGCTGAGCAGCAAAAGACCCTTTGGTCACAGTTATCTGCCTTGGGGAGCCCCAGGAGCTGAAAGTGGCAGGGGCCTACGTCACCACAGTGGGGCCAGTGGGCCCAACCAATTCACATCAACAATTGTGTCTGCTGGTGCCACAGGGAAGATAGCAACCCCCAATGGCAGCTGCACTGACCTGCCCAGGGGTATGCCCTATAGCTGCAGCCAGCTGGCCCCTGTGCAGAGGTTGTCTCCTTGGCCAGGGCTCAGCTGTTTTCTCCTCATCATGGACTTGTAGGAAGAGAGAGAATCTGCTCTCAGTGATGACACTGACCTAACCCAAATCACAGCACTTGACTCTGGGTCAGGGGTCTGTGTTTTGGAGCAGATGGTCAGTGCTGCTTGTGTGCTGTTTAGCTGGTGATTGTGAGGCCTGTGTATGTGCAGCTGCATCTCTAGCATGGGGTGAGTGCTGTGGCTCTCACATGGCATTTGAGTGCTCTGCTCCCTGTTCTGCATGACCAGAGCAGCACAGATGACCTGCCCGAGCTCAGCTCTCACTGCCACAGCTCTGGGATCCCTGTGAAGGGAGCGCTATCTGGGGCAGAATCTGTCCCTCACCATGGAGAGCCGGGAGGCCTCTGCAAGCACAAGTGCCCAGGGCTCTGGGGTTGCTCTGCTCCAGCACAGGGACTGAGCCTTCTGTGTGCTGCCCACAGGGAGGGATATTTCACCAAGGGCCTGGCACTGGGTGCCCTGCCTGATAGGAAGGCAGTGAAGAGAGACTCACGTGGCCTGTTATGGACCCACAATCCCTTGGGGAACCAGCCTCATCCCCTGTGCCTCACAGTCAGGTCAGGAAAGCAGAGGGCAAGAGGAGCACAGTCCATCAGGATCAGGGCTTTGCCCCTGCACCTGGGCAAGAGAAGGACGCTGAGTGCTGTGGTTGAGTGACTGGTGCAGCAAAGATCCTGTGGCAGCTGGGGCTGATGAGGACAGCTCCCTCTCCACATCCCATGCCTGAAGGCTGCTTGGGCCCACCCGTGTGATGGGGAAAGGCCTTCAACATGGAAACTGGGGAGCTCCTGTGCTGGTGGGACCTGAGCACCACAGCAAAAGGATGGGGGTCCTGGGGCTGGCTGGCTGGGTGTCTGAGAGCCACATGCTGGGTTAGCTGGTAGGGAGGTGCCCTGATGGGCTGCCTGATTTCATTGTACACAGGCCCTGCCAGCTCCCTAACAACCCAGTCATAATATACACATGGGGAAACTGAGGCACAGAGAAGGTAAGAACAATATGGCTTCTGATTGTGGATGCCTCCATTTTTAAGATGCAAGTCAGAGGCCACTGTTGAACACTGGCCTTGGGGCATGTTCAAAGTCACACAGTGATTAAGGGACAAAACCAGCAACAGAACCCAAGAGTCCTGATCCCTCCTCTTCTTCCCCTTCCCCCTTGGTGCTCTAACCACTAAACAACACTCCCGTCACAGTGCTGGGGATAGAGCCCAGGAGTCCTCCCTCCCAGGCCTCCTCCTCTAACCACTAGAGATCACTTCCCTCCCAAAGCTGGAGATAGAATCCAGGCATCCTGACTCCTTCCCCTCCCCTCCTCCCGCACCCTCTAAACCACACACCTCTTCCAGAGCTGCAGATAGAACCCAGGCATCCTGACTCCCATTTCATAACTGACTTTTTAACAACACGCTTTCCCGTGTCCTGTTCCCTTCCCGGAACGAATGTGACTCTCGCCTTGTGTTTGACTCAGGGACAAGGCAGCTGCCATAGCCTCAGCTGGGTCTGTGTCCCACCAGCAAGCAGCTTCCTCTGGCTTCAGCCCCCATGGCTGAAGGATCCCTTCCACTCACAGGGACCCAGCCCACTGCTAATTCCTTCCTGGCAGCTGGCAATGGCTGTGGAGGGGAAGCAGCCTCACTCAGCCCAGAGTGAGGAGTGTCACTGTACTGCAGGGTAGAGCTGGATGCACGGCATCCTGCACTGCAGCCATGACTTTGGGCGGTGCGCAAGCATGACACACTGCGGCTGATGGCCAGAGGGCTCCCACCGGCAGAGGAACTCTCATGGCGAAGGCACTGCTCCAGCCCAATGCTGGTGCCACTCAGAGCAGGGGAGACCCCAGCTCAGCAGCTCCTGGAGAATGTGTTGCAGGGCAGGGTGCACACAACCCTCTGCACACAACTCCCCGCACCTGGAGGTACTTGCTCTAGAGTCACTCTTCACTTTCCATGGCTGTTTGGTCCCTGGCCTGTCTGCAAGGGATCCCATTACCGGCTTAGCTACCATAGTGATGCACAAAGAGATGATAGATGGATAGGTAGATTAGTATGGGACTCCAGGTTGCAGGGAAACAGCAAGGACTCTGGGACAGGAGCAGCCGGGATCCAGGCTGGGTGGGCTGGGCTGGTGGGGCAGCAATGCTGTCAGTGAAGAGCAGGGAGGGGATTTTCACTTGGTGCTTCAAGCCATGCCAGAGGGCACTCCACTCCAGTGTCCATCAGGAGCTCTGTGAGGCCTCTGCACCCGCCCCCCATGTCATTCACCCCCATTTCCCACATCTTCCTCTTTCCATGGAGCTGCCATTGCACTGTCAGTCAAACTGAGGGGCAAGGCAGTGGGCCAGTGTGTGTGGCAGCCAGGGCAAAGCTGCTGAATGATATGCATCTCGTATGACATCCATACATGCAGCGGGTTTGTCACGCATTCCCAGAGCTCAGAGGAAACATCATGTGCTGTATTTGGGGGCTGAGGCACTGAGATGCAGGCTGGGAGTTCTAACCCCTGTTCTTCTATTGACTTCAATCAGCCTTTGTGCGCTCCCACAACCTTTATCACCAACTAAGGCCTCACATGTCTACCTGTCCTGTCATGCACCAATTTCACCACTCAGGTAACTGGGAGATTGGACACAGTCAGTACAGGCAGAGCTGGAGATAGAGCCCAGGTGTCTGATATTACAAAGCCAAATCTCAGCCACTTTGTCATGCTGCCTTTCAGAAGGAATGGTCCAAACTATGTACTTAACTACATTGTCTCTAGCCACTAGACCACACTTTGCACCCACAGCCATGAGCATAGCTCAGGGAATCCTAACAGCCAACATTCCTCTGGTGTCTCACAGTGTTGTGTATCCTACTGGCAAAGTGTGTGCCCTGTCTTCCTCTATGGCTAGATAACATCAATTCACCAGCCATTGCTCCTATACCTGAACTGGAGGTGGTCTATGCAGTAGATCTACAGATCCTGCACTCAAACCCTGCTGATAACTCATGGGCAGGGCAGGAATTATAGTATAGGGGGTTTGTTAGTGTCCTTATATTTAGGTTGCCTAAAAGATTCCTTTCTCTGAGAAGTTCTCATAGACTCTGTATTTATTGGGTTCCTGGGAAGTGGGCGGGCGAAGTGGGGGGGATCCCACTGGCATAGGATCCCCCCCCAGCCTAAGTGGAGGACCCACAGGACCACAGAAGCCCACTGATTAAGGGGGACAACTAATAAAAGAACAGGGACGGGAGAGTGGTCCAGAAGGGTCCCATAAAAGGAGCCCCTGACCGGGGACAAACCGAGCCAGAGAACGCCCCGGAACAGCGCCACAGTGGCTACTCGAAGGCGTCCAAAGGGAGGGCCCAGTGGAAGCCCGCCAGAGGAACCCACCGGATACGTGAACGGACAGGGAACCCGAACAAGCCCATAGTCCCACGGAGTCTCCATCGGCACCTCCTCTCCTGGTCATGTAGATGGCCTTTTTAGCCAGGGGGCGAGGGAGAGGTTGACCAGGAAGGTCCCGGACTTCGTGGGGCCAGGATAGGGAGTGCATAGAGGAGGAGGTGGAGGGGAAAAGGTGCAAGCCAGAAAAACCAATAGGATTTCAATGAGAAGCCGGTGTAGGGGCTGCAACTGGCAACACTCTAGTAAACGTGCACCAGGGTTTCCCTCAGCCGCAGAAGGGGCAGGTGTCTGGGACAGACGTAAACCGCGCCAAGTAGCCCCGTGGCTCACGGCCCCATGAGGAAGCCACAACTAATATCACCCGGCGGGCCTGGGACCAGGGTGGAGTAGAGGCTGGCCCAACCGGGGCTCTCACCCTCCAGAGGTGGCAGGAGGTCGCCACTGTGTGTCCGGGGGAACACAGGGTGAAGGAAAGTGAAGGGGGAGCACGAGGCGTAGAGTGTTTCCTTGGCGGTTTGAAACGGACGCGTTGCAGATGTGCACGGCCTTGCGAGAAGGGCGGGGGCGCGGTCGGTCACGGGCAGGGCCCGGATGAAAAGGTCTGGAGGGCTCGGGTGGGCTCATAGACTCTGTAATATTGGAATTCGGCGGGAATGGCCGGCGCACGAATATTCCCCTAAGGGCTAACACAGGATCAGCTAAGCCCAGCTGATAGGGAGTCACTAGAAAGACCACATGGGAGGGAGCTCTACTTCGATTTTACGTGGGATGCAACGTAAGAATAACTGAATATCAGGGAAGGGACGTTGTGCGCGCGGAGAGTCTAATAAGGGAACGCATGGACGGGGGTATCCCACCGAGCAGCAAGAACCCCGGAGAGCGCCCGACTGCCGCGCCACTGATAGGCTCCGTTCATATGGAGCCATTGGTATACGCTGCCTGAGAGTGAGACGAGGAGGGAGGTGGAGCAAGTTGAAGGTCCCACGGGTACGATGGCTGTGAAGGCCACGGATGGGAGGCATGAGAGGATGGAGGTGAAGGGGGAAAGTGCAGCCAAAAAGCAAAAGAATTAAGTGAGAGCCGGTATAGGGGCTGCAAACCTTTGGCGCCACCTCCCTAGGTAACCGTGCGCCCAGGGTCTCCCCAACGCCGCAAGAAAGAGGCAGGTGCCTGGGACAAGGGGTAAACCGCGCCAAGTACACGCCCGTGCTCACGGCCCCATGGAGGAGCCGCCAACTGATATCCCCGGCGGGCCTCAGGACCAGGGTGGAATAGAGGCTGGCCCACCGGGGCTCCTCACCCTCCAGAGGTGGCAGGAGGTCCCGCCACTTGGTGTTGGGGCGGGACACGAGGGTGAGGAAATGAAGGCTATGGAGCATGAGTGCGTAGAGTTGTTTCCGTGGCGCGGTTTGAAAACGGATCAGCTGCAGATTGTGCAGCCGGCTTGCAGAGAAGGGGCGGGGGGGCCGGTCGGGTCTACGGGGCAGGGGCCGGATAAAAAGGTCTGGAGGGCTCGGGGGTGGGCTCATAGACTCTGTAACGGGTTGGTTACCCATTCCTGCCCTTAGAGGTTTAAAAAGTGGCCTGGCAGGGCTTGAAAGTTGCAGCTCTAAAAACTGAGCTGATTGGGGAAGTGGCTGCAGCTGGGCCACACCCTAATCCGGCCACAACTGCCCTGTATAAAAAGGCCAGGGAAGGCAGGTACAAGCTGTCTCCCTCTGCCTGTAGAGGGAGAAGGGCCTGGCTGCAGGATATGAGACACAAAGTACCTGAGTGAAGTGGGACTGGGGAGCTCCAGCCCTGGAAAGCCCTAGGCTGTGGCCCAGCATTAGGCCAAGAGGTACTGGGGGTTGCAGGGGGCAGCCTAGGGGTAGGCAAAGGCAGCAGGTCCAAACCCCTTTGCTGATGTGAATGGCTGATACTGCAGTCTGCCCCAGTGAACAGGGGCTAGATAGAAACTGGGCAGTAGCCAATAGTGAGGCATAGTGGGGTGGGAGTTCTCCTGGGATGAGGAGACCCACTTAAAGAGGCACTGGGGTCCTGGAAGGGACATGGGGACCAGTAGCTGGGAGGTAGATCACTGGCCTGCAGAGGGTGGGCTGGTTTGAGCTAATTCCCAGGATAACCAGCAGGAGGTGCTACAGGGGTGAGTCAGGCCCGTCTATAGTCTCATAGACTTTAAGGTCAGAAGGGACCATTATGATCATCTAGTTTGACCTCCTGCACAATGCAGGCCACAGAATCTCACCCATCCAATCCTGTAACAAGCCCCTAACCTATGTCTGAGTTATTAAAGTCCTCAAAGTGTGGTTTGAAGACCTCAAGCTGCAGAAAATCCACCAGCAGGTGACTCGTGCCCCATGTCCATCCCCCACTGCTACTGCTGCCTTTTGGTGCTGCTGAGCTTTGATATTCTGCAGCAGAAAAGTCCTTGAGCCACAACATTGCCTCTTCTTTGTTCTGTGAAATTCTGTTGTGTTTGGCTAAGATATAACATGTTAACTATCACCATTTTCCATCTCTTGCTCAGGAAACATAGGCAGCAGCCAAAATCATCATCTTTCTTATAGCATTCAAAAAGCATTCTAATACTTCTGGGATTGCTAGGTGGATCCCCTTATGCCACCACTCTAAGTATGAATGGGGTAGTTGTCTATAATGTGTTGCACAGTTTGTACTTCATCACAATTTAGTGATTCTTTAATTTTCCATTTTTGGAGGAGACATCAACACTTTCCATGGATTGGGGAGGACATAACAACCTTCACGTGGTCTTCTGTTACGTTTGAAGGAACAACAAATGTCATCAAATTGGTGACCAAATGTCCTTTAAGGATCTACCTGGTCAGAAAAGCAACAGCAACCAAAATAATAACCGAACATGAACATTCTCAAGAGACAGACATGCAGCTACACTGCAAAAACAGCAGCAGCAACAGATACTGCATCAGGAACAACCGGGAACTGCCACTATATGAGGGTAGATAGCTGAGCTGGTGGTACCCCCAAACAACCTCCCAGATCCAGCACCTGGTTCCTACTGCCCAGGATAACAGCCTTATTCAACTACTAGCAAATGTATTCAGTTCTATAGCCTAAGTGTGGCAGTCAATATGAAGGCTCAGTGTTCAAATCCTGCTCATAATGCATAATAAAGAAGTTGTTATAGTTACATTTAATAGAATTTGTGTTTACCTTTGTATGAAAAAGGAACCTAGGAAGCTGCACATAAATAAACAATATTACAAGAACATTAAGGTTGCAAAGTCAAATACCCAAAGGCTAGGAAAAGATTTTCAGTTAGCTGGAGAACCTTAACTCTGCCCCTTAAAACAGAAAACTGCTTCTCTCTGCCAGATGTGACATTAGCAACAGCTGGGACTTACCCAGCACATCTCCAATGGGCTACAGAGCCTTTCATCTGTTATTCCCCAGTGTGAATATAGCCCTGTACAACAGCCCTAACAGCTGTTCCCAGCTAATGGCCAATTAGTAGCCCAAGTGTGAAATTAGTTTGGTGGGTCTCATCTCCAGCTCCCTTTTCATAATTTCACCCCCATTCTCACTCTGCACAAACAAGCAAACTCAGCAGAGATATCAGGAACTGTCTGGGCTATTGAGAACAAGCTACTCAGGTGATCCCCACTGACAGCACCTCCACACTATACCAATGCTGAGGGCAGCTGGCAGAGCTGTACATGTGGAAAGCTGTCCTGCATACAAATGGGGCTCTGTTTACTATGACCCTCATGCTGATGCCTTTCACCAGCACTAAAACTATTTTTAAGATGAAGTTTATGGTAATATTTAAGCTATTTACATATATGCAAATAGGCTATTAGAATTTGCGTAGAATGACACCACTGGCAGTTCTGTACAGACGCTATGGTCCCATGATGCTCAGCTCTGCTGGGTGTGGGCTGCATTTGCTCCCCCCTTTCAGAGAGCACCAGCCTGCTTTGAGCCTGAAGCTAGGGCGGGGGAGATTCCCCTGGCTTCCCCCCATCTCTCTCCCTTCTCCTACTATTAATATACCTCTGACCTGCCAGCACCCTTGCCCAGTGCCAGCAGGAGGCCATGCTGTGCCAGACAGTGGTGCAGGATGGGGACGACCACTCTATTCCCATGAAACCAGGGCTGGGGTCGTGTGCTCACCCAGCTCCCAAGCATAGGTAGGGCTCTCAGTTGCTGCTGCCAGCTGCACAGGCCATTTGTGCTGTGAGGTCATTTTTCTCTATTCCATTTCTTTGGAATCTGCTGGCCCCCTTCCCGAAAGTGTGAGACAGGGTCCCACCCTCACCAGCCGCCAGAGTGACAGAGTATAGTGTGAGCCAGCATCCTGCTCCCCAAGAACTCATCCCACCCATCTCCTATGGCCTGGACAACACCTTAATATCCAGGACTCTGACCACAGGAGCATGGGCTGGGGAGCTCAAATCTGGGGGCTCCAGAAGCAGGGAGATGAGGCACAGGGAACTGGGCAGTTGGGTTTCATGGAGATGCCACAGCTCTGGAATTAGGGGATTTGGACATTGGGGAGGCAGATCTAGTTTGGAGATCAAGGAGGATCTCACTGCCAGGATCCTTCCCCAAGTCCCACCTGCCAGCCTGATCTTTTTGCACTAGCCACGTCACCCACTGCCATGAACCATCCTGACTTGTCCTCACCACCCACACATGTATAAACACACACACAAAGGGAGCAAAATAAGACTCAGCGGAGAGCACTCTCCCTCGACGGTCAGCACTGACCCCAATGCCCCAGTGCTGCACTAGGGACCTGTGCTGGAGGGAGTGGGCTGGAGGCTCAGTACAGGATGCATTTGACTCTCTCTATCCCAGTGGGCTTTTGTTGTTACCCCCTCCCTGGGCTCAGGCATGCGCTGCACGTGCAGAGCACTCAGTCCATAGTGTTCCCCGGGCTAAATGGCCCATTGACAGTACTAGGTATGGATGAAGAGTTGCAGAAGAGTAGCACCTCCCTGCATTGCCCCAGCCCTGGGCTATGTCTCAGGCTGCATGGGATGGGGGCCAGCAAGGGCCATAGGGCAGCTGCACTCTTCCAGAGTGGGGTGATGGTCTCAGCACAGATCCCCTCCCCACCCTCTAGGTGCAGAGACTCCCTGTGGGCACCTGACAGGGCAATTAACTGCACTGTGTCTAGTTGGGAATGGAACTCACCAGCCAAGCCTGACTGCAAAATGGGTTTGTGAATGACATGCGTTCCCAGCCACATCAGGCCCCCAACAGGAGTGGGGTTTAGGGGTGACAGCAAGGGTGGTGGAGCTGGGAACCTGGACTCTTGACTTCTCTCCCTGGCTCTGTGCCTGAGCAGCAGAGTTACAATGTGCATCCCTTCCCATGTCAGTGACTCAATTTCCCCATGAGCGTCCTAGGCAATGACAAGCAATACTCCATATTGATGAGGTGAGCAGTTCACACGGGCCTAGGCGATCTCTCTCTCTCTCACACACACACACACACACACACACACCATGCAGAAAGAGCCCAGCTCTACTAGAGGGAGGGCATACTCAGGTTAACCCCCCAACTCCCCTCTACCACGATTCCCAGCACAGCAGGCTGGGCTGGCCAGGCCCCCAGGTGCATGAGAGGTTGACTTTGTGTGAGTGAGGCAGGGCGTGGCTATCTGAGGGCAGTTCTGGGTGAGGGAGGCTGTCCCAGTATTGCCCAGGCTCCACAGCTCAAAACCCATGATGTCAGAGCCCAACAAATCATGAGAATTTATCTGAATTATATTGTGTTTTTTGGTCTTTTGATTTCCAAACTACCCCACTCACTGTGTGTGTGTGAAATAATAAGTGTGGCCAATGCTTCCAAATGTATTGGGTCCGGTGGTTCTGTCCCCACTGCTGCAACTCACACCCTACATCTGCTTAGCACCTGCCCAGCAGGTAATTCTGCCTCCAACCTCCAAATCAATCCTGTCCCCCCTCGTCCCTTCAGGTCAGGCCTCCAGCCCCCCTATGCCCCTTCCCTGCTGGCTCTGCAGGAGGGGAGGGGAGTAGACGGATCAACTTGTCCCCATTGATCACAGAAGGGGAGAGGGGAGGAGGAGTGGAGCCATCCTGGGCTGCTGGGCTCTTTAGTCTCCTCCTCCCCTCAGCAACCCAAACCCATGTTTTTGGGAGGGGTGGAGGAAGCTAAAGAGCCCTGCAGACTGGGGCAGCTCTGCTCCTCCTGCCCCCCGTCCCGTGAAAGTCTCTTCACACTGCTGAGGAGAGGGAGAGGGAGAGGGAGGGAGGAAGGGAGACAGCTGTTCCTGAAGCAGCTCTGTTTGGTTGCTGTGCCCCAGGAGGTGGGAAAGTAGGACAGGCAGCCAATCAGAAGGGGGTTTCCAATTATACACGTCTCAAGTTCACTGGGGCTAGAAAAAGGCCACTCAGCCCTGCCCAGTGCTGTGGTTGCCAACTTTCTAATCGCACAAAACTGAATGCCCTAGCCCCGCCTCTTCCCAAGGCCCCACCCCCTGCTCACTACATTCCCCCTCCCTCCGTGGCTCACTCTTCCCCATCCTCACTCACTTTCACTCGACTGAGGCTGGGGCTTTGGGCACAGGAGGGGATGAGGGCTCTAACTGGGGGTGCAGGCTCTGGGGTGAGGCCAGAAATGAGGGGTACGGTGTATGGGAGGGGGCTCCAGGCTGGAAGGGTAGGTCTGAAGGATTCGGAGTGCAGGAGGGGTCTGCGGGTTGAGGCAGGAGGTTGGGGTGCAGGAGGGTGTACGAGCTCTGGGCTGGGGATGCAGCCTCTGTGATGGGGCTGGGGATGAGGAGTTCAGGGTGTGGGAAGGGGCTCTGAGCTGGGATGCAGGGGGGTAAGGGCTCCAGATGGGGGTGCAGGTTCTGGGGTGGAGCTGGGGATGAGGGGTTAGAGGTGCAGGAGAGAGTTCCAGGGGAGCTCAGGGCTGGGGCAGTGGGTTGGGGCACGGGCTTACCTTGGGCAGCTCCTGATCTTTGGCACAGCAAGGCTAAGGCAGGCTCCCTGCCCGTCCTGGCGTCTTGCTGCGCCCCAGAAGCAGCCACAGCTGCTCCAGCTCCTAGGCAGAAGGGCCAGGAGGCTCTGCACGCTGCTTTCACCCACAGGCACTGCCCCCCCTGCAGCTCCCATTGTCTGCGGTTCCTGGCCAGTGCTTGGGGCAGGGGCAGGGGCAGCACGTGGAGCCCCATGGCCCCCCTGCCTAGGAGCCGGACCTGCTGGCTGCTTCCAGGGCACAGCTCAGTGCCAGGACAGGTAGGGACTACGCTGTCTTAGACCTGCAGCACTGCCGACCGGACTTGTAACAGCTTAGTCAGCGGTGCTGACCAGAGCCATCAGGGTCCCTTTTCAACCAGGCGTTCCTGTTGGAAAACGGATGCCTGGCAACCCTATATAACAGTGCAGCCTCCTTCCTGGGCAAGGCAAGTGGCTGGCCAGGCAGCAGGCCCTGGGCGTGGCAGTGAGCCCTTAAGCTGGCACTGTGATGGTGCAGGATTTGCACCTGGGGAGTTGATACTTCCTGTGCACTGACATTTCTGCAAAGTAGCTTCCTTCCACCCTGAGCAGTGGCTTGGAGACAGCAGGACAGCGCTGTGCCCGGAGTGGCCTGAGGGCCTGATATCTCTAGGGCTTTTTAGACAAAAGGCTGATGTTTGAAAACATGCCCTCTGGCTTGTGTCCAGTGTCTTTCACACAGCAGCAGAGGTATGTCCCATGTCGTTAGTCCCACTAAAGAGAGCCAGGCCTACTGCTGCCTTGGGTTTCACACCCAATGGTGCTCTTGAGGGCACTGTGGACTGTCCTAAATTCCTTGTGCTCTTACTCTGCTCCCCTTGCCAGGACCACAGGCAAGCTTTGGGGATATGGAGCAGGCTTGAATTTCGGTATCTCCCTTTGGTTGATTCATTCGGGAATGCTGGGGCAGAGAAGATCATGGGATTGACTAGCTTCAGGCATGGGAACTTTCTGGGAACTTGCCAGTATAAGCAGAGTCAGGATGAGCTCTGCCCTGACATCTGGTGGTGAGTTGTGGCAAGTGTGGAAAAGACCTTCAGGGGCAGATGGGGTTTGCATAGGCACACCCATCCTGCCTAGCATGAGCCCACAGGAGCCCAAAATGGTCACTTTGATGGCTGTGGGAGCCCCAGTTTCTCTGTTATTGAGGCAGGAGGAATAAAGTGTTGTTACCCTGATTATGTAAATGAAGGACAGTGAAACGGTTTTATGACAAGTATCAGAGGGGTAGCCATGTTAGTCTGGATCTGTAAAAGCAGCAAAGAATCCTGTGGCACCTTATAGACTAACAGACGTTTTGGAGCATGAGCTTTCGTGGGTGAATACCCACCTCGTCCACGCATCCAACGAAGTGGGTATTCACCCACGAAAGCTCATGCTCCAAAATGTCTGTCAGTCTATAAGGTGCCACAGGATTCTTTGCTGTTTATAACAGAGGGTCTCACCATCAACTAAGTAGCACTCAGTAGACAAGAGACATGGGTTCCAAAACCCAGTGATGAGAGAAAGATGCAGGCTGGGTATGCTTAGAGGACCTGAAACACCAATTGCACTTTCTTCCTTCCCCCACTGTTGAGCAACAGAGCTAATTTTGATTCTGTTAAGAGGCTAGTTACAGGCTGCTGTCCTAGATTCATTTTGGGCCAATAGTGCACCTGCACTGGGGCACCCCTGCTATAACCAGAAATCATTAAAGAGCTAAGATCATTGAGTACTGTGTTGACTAGTAGGGGAGCCTGAAGAGCTATTGCTAAGCAGCTGGCAGAGCTGAGCAGTTTGTGGGCTGGTTGCAGTGGCCTGTGGGATGGTGAGCAGACTGGAGCAGTTTTTCGGGAAGGCAGGAGCAGCTCACAGGATGGCTGGTGGAATGGCGTGGCTTGTGGTGAAGGCTGTAGCAGAACCCCACAGAGAGGTGGGGCAGTCAGCCTTCGACCACATAAAATGCCCCCTAACACTCTGTGTGCCCCTTTCTCCCCTCCACCCAGCTGGTGGGGGGTGGGATGTAGAACTCTGCAGATAAACTTTTAAACTCTGGGGCTGCACTGACCAGGGACAGAGACTTTGGGGTTGTTGGACTTGTGGGGAGGGGGGGTGATTTTTGGGTGCTTGGACTTAAGACCCCAAGGGCAAAAGGACACTGCCAAACTAACTTGGAGGTGGGTCTTTTGCTCATGGTTTGTGTTATGAATCCTGTTTGTGGTGTTTCCCCAACATAATGCTGTATTGTTTCCCTCCTTTATTAAAAGGATTTTGCAACACTCAGACTCTGTGCTTGCAAGAGGGGAAGTATTGCCTCCTAGAGGTGCCCAGGGGGTGGTATATAATTGTCCCAGGTCACTGGGTGGGGGCTCGAGTCGGTTTTGCAGTGCATTATTGAAACAGAACCCCTGGATACTGAACCCGGCCCTCGTTGCTGTCAACTCAGATAGGCAGAAGGGTTACACCTGTAAAAATGTCTGTATTGTAACTCCTGAGGCACACAGTGTTGTTGTGAGTGTGTAGCCACTACTCCCTGCCCAGGACAGCCAGAGCTGCAGGGTGAGACCCCACTTTACAGCCCCATCTCACCCTCCCAGCACAGTCCCTTGGTGCCTGCAGAGCCCGAGCTTCAGCCCCGGTCAATGGGGAATTTTGTGTGTGGAGGTTTCCCAGAGAACCTGACCCACCATCTAAATTGTCAGTGACTGAGCAGCCTATTGGTTCCCTTTCCCTGACTAGCTTGTCCCCACTTGTGTCCTAGGCCTGCGTGGGGAACAACCTTCAAACTAGCCTTCCCTTTAGGGGCCGATCCCACCCATGTGGATGAGAAGGGCCGTCAGAGCACAAGAGCCTTTTACAGCTCTGTTCCCAGATAATCAGTAGGAAGCTAAGGGATATTTCTGGGAACATTTCTCAACCTGTGAAAGGGAGTTTTATAAACTCCTGGGAGAGCAAATCTGGTCCCAGCTCTGCTCTCTCTGGCCAGTGAGGGGAGAAAACAAGACCTTGAGCTGTGCTGTGAAGCACAGAGTCCTGAAAGTAATCCCCCAAAGCACTCCCCTGTTGGGAGGGAGCAGCATGGTGGAGTCTGCAAACAGATCCCTGCCTCAGATCCCCACCCACCCATGCTGGCATAAACTGATGCATGAAATCCCTCCTGAGCTGATGAAAAGTCTCTCACCTCCCCAAGCTCCAGCTACTGTCCCTGTCCAGGGCTTAGCTCTCGCCCAGCGCCCAACGTGCCCAGAGATGCCCAAACTGCTCCCAACCCCTGTGACAAGCCTATGATGTACCTCAGCAGCCAAGGAACACACTGCCACTACTTCATATAGAGCACCATCCAACCAGCCTGCCTTTGGATCACTCTCCCAGGCCACTCTGCTCAGTATTGGCTGCAATGACAACACAGTCTGGAGACCCTTGACCCAATGCCCATTCATGTGTTTCACTGCAGTTCTGGGAGAAATTACCACCAGAACAAAATGCTGCTCACATGGAAACTTTGCTATGGGAGGGACTGATGAATACTGGGTACAGCTGTATCAGCTCTATTAACATATTGCCCCTGAGGACTCTGTAGGAGGAGCTCAGAGCATGAGGAGAGGGAATTGTACAGCTCAGTGATGGTGATCTGTAGTAGAATTTCTCTATATAAGAGCTAGGTATTACTAATTCCCAGCAGTTACTGGGGCAACCTAATGACTGAAATATGCCAGCTGACAAACAAGCAATAAAAAAACACAACTGGTGCATCACATACTGTGCTCTGACTAGTGTAGCCTCGCTATGACTATTCAGAATGACACTGCATAGTGTAGAGGAGGATCTTCACTAGCTTTTCCTGCCAGTTTTTCTTTCACACATTTTAGTTCTATTTGCCTATAACATCAATGGTACAACACACACAGACACAGCACTGCTGCCCACAGTGCGCCAGGCACTTTCCAAACACAACAGCAAATTCCTATCTGCCTCAAAGAGCTAATCACCTGAAAGAGCTTTTGGAAACCTCACACACATCTTCACTAGCTTTTTCTTGCCAGTCTCTCTCATTTGTGGGTTTTGGGAATACGTGCCTATAACAGCAGTGCGTGCGCGGGCACTCACACCCACGCATCCACCCACCCCAGCTGTTTCCTCATCCTAGTTTTGCACAGTCCTAGTTGTGAGACTAACCAGTTGCTAAATTATCCTTCCTCAGCTTCTTTTGGGTGCCTGAGGTTATGATGGCCAGGTCAACACTTGGACGACCAAAAGGATCAAGCTCTAAGGCTTAGATCCTTACAGATATTTAAGCACCTAATTCCCACAGATTTCAGTGGGAGTTAGGCCCAGATCCTCAAAGGTATGTAAGCATCTAACTGACCCCTTAGGCCTGTCTAAACTAGTGTGCGGGGGATGATCTCCTGCCAATGTAGCTTCCCTAGAAGCACAATGCTGGGAGTTTTAGTGTAGAGGGGCCACTGCTGATTTAACCATCATGTCCTCTCACCCTCGGTGTTAACAAAATGGCTTTAATGTGCCAGCAGCTGGTTTGCACTAGCTCTCCACCACTGCTCCTTCTGGGTAAGCTGCACTGGGGATAGCGCCTGTGGGGAGATTCTCACAAATATGCTAGTGCAGACAGGACTTAGGGAGGAAAACTGCGACATAGCTGGAAAGGAATTAGAGGGACAGAGCCCTGCAGTGGGTGGGTGAGGATATGCTGGCAGATTGGCCTCAGACAGGGGCAGAGCAAAAAGGACCCTGTTGGCACAGGATGTATCTGCACGCAAGGCATTTTCTCTTCTTTGCAATGGCACACAGGACCAGCGCTGTAGCTGTTGCTGAGTACCAGGCTGGAGATGTTGTGCAGACTGTCAGCCCATTTTCTCTCCTGATTTATGATTTTAACTAGATTTGGGTTGTTCTGAGGTCAGGTCCCTGCAACGCATCACTGAAGGGAAGAGACAGTGTGCTGAGCTCTCGGCAGTGGCATTTGGGAGAAACACAGCCCATCAGCTGAGTCAAACTCCAGGATGTGCCCGCCAGACAAGGCCATCGATCAAGGCCACAGGGAGCCAGGGAACCAGAAGTCGCAGTTCCCAGAAGGAGTCTGGGTCCCAATAATTGTTGTGATTGAGGCTGTTTCTGGTCATAAGCCAGAAGGAGTCAGTGTTGCTCCAAGCAGGTTCTTAACCAAGGAGGAGGAATCAGATTTCTGGACACATCAGGTGCGCTGCATGCTACCATATCACATATACCCATGAGTGTCATCAAGAATGAATGCAGCTGACCCCTCCTACTCCTCAGGATGTATTCTCCTCTCCAAAGACTCCCCCTTCCATTCTTTAATGGTAGTGGGCATTACATGGGTGAATTTCCTGTATCTCATTGCAGTGTTAACTGAAACAGCATTTGATACAAAGCCCCAAATGCAGATCTGAGACTGCATGCCAGCCGGGGGAACTATATTTACCACAAACCTGAGTAGACAAGCTATATTTTAAACCACAAAAAGTATGTAGCAAATAGAGTATGGCTGAACTAGCACAGGAATTACAGAGCTTTACAGGCAATAGTTCAATGCAACAATCAGGTTCTGTGATCATCAGCTAAGCAATTATTGGACAAAACAAAAACCACAGAAATTAAAGATTTGTGCTGCTACTCAGAGTCAGAAAGCACACCGTGCCCTGATTTAGCTGCTCTGAACCTATGCACCCTGTGCTGAGGGGAGTTTGAACACTGAGCCTCAGGCTTGCTCTTGTTGGTAAATTTAAGGGTCACGTGTACAAAAGGGTCATTTTGTTCCCACTGTCTTAGTTCCTGACTGTCACCGAGTTATAGTTTGTTGTTATTTTATTGTGTTTCTGGAGCAGTGCGGAGCTCCCAGCTCTAGAGTCTCTTCAGTGCGCAAGACCTGCTGGGGTCTGCTGGCTTTTGACAGATCTTTGCAGGATAGCCTGTTTGAGAATGCCCAGGTGGCTCTGCACATGAGACTCGTGAATGCAAGAGGAGATGCCCCAGAGAGAGGGTGACAGGTAGAGGATATGTCCATTTCTCTCCCTTTCCTTTGGTGATGATGTTTTTGTAGTGTTTGTATTTTCCTCTTCCCTACCCTGGCCCATGGGGAGAAGAATGAGTGCTCTCATGCTCTGCCTGCTAGCAACCTCCCTTCCTTCTGGAAAATGGGCTCAAATTGAGTAAAGAAAAGTCATGGTGCTATTCCAAGTTCTGCCCACAAATAAAGCTCCGCCCATCTGAGATGCAAAAATGACATACCAAATGAGATGCAACTCACAGCAGATTGTGCAGATGTTCAGAATATGCTAGTGTGACTTGCTAGGCTCCTGAGACTTGGATACCTCTGGGTGGGGCTGCTTACCCCCTGGGATCCGTGGGGCTCCTGGGGTAGGGGAACCCCTCCTTGAGGCCTGGGTAACCCTGGGTGGGGCATGATACCCTCAGGGGCTCTTCCAAATTTCCTCTGAGGGTTCCACCTTGGCTGGACTCACCTGTCCCAAATTTACACCAGGATAACAATTTGCTACTCTCCTGCTGGTTGTATCCTGCTGATAGCAGAATCCTGGGGCTCACTCACATGCTGCTGGGTGTGACTTGCACCAACTAATTCATTTTTACACCCAAATCACACTGCAGTTCCCAACTGGCTCTTACTTGTTGGGGCTCAGCTCGAGGGGGGCTGGCTCCTGAGTGGGACTTAGATGCTTCCCAGCCACATCTGACCTGGCTCCCTTGAAGAGGGACTTAGACATGCCCTGGACTCTGGTGGGCTCCTCTCAGCTCTGGAACTTGATGCCCCCTTCAGGGGGCTTGGATGCAGGGCTGTGCTCTGTTGCACTTCTCTGACCTGGCATTCCCCATAGTTGGACTCTTGCTCCTTGGTTTCCCCCATAGAGGGGCCTGGATATTCTCTGCAGCTCTGCTGAGCTTCACTTGGCTCCTCCAGCTTGGCTCCCCTAGGTTCTGCTGCTACTTGGGCAACACTCCTGCTCAGAAGAGGTTGGAGTCCCTCCTGCCCCTTCAGAACTCTGGGCTCCTCAGGTTTGGATCCCACACCAGCTTTGGCTCCTAAGGCTCACATCACTCTGGGCTCCACTGAGCTCGCTTCCCACTGGTGGGACTGGGCTCCTTGTGTTTGGCTCCCCATCAGTGGTGGTGGGAAGCCCTGTTGTGCTCTGTAGATCTGGCTTCCCCCTTACTGGATCTCAGCTGCCTCTGGTATTCCAGCCGGGAATGGGGCATGTCAGCTTCGACAGTCAGTGTAGCTCTCCAGCCATCTGGGTATGTCTACACTGCAATTCAAAACCTGTGGCTGGCCTGTGCCAGCTGACTCAGACTAAGGGGCTCGGGCTAAGGGGCTATTTATTTGTGGTGTGGGCATTCGGGCTTTGGCTGAAGCCTAGGCTCTAGGACCCTGAGAGTTGGGGGTTCCCAGAGCTCCCAATTGTTCCTGCAGGTTAATGGCGATCTAGCCACATATCGCTGCGGTGACTGACAGCTCTAATGGCACCCAGCTACCTGGGAAAGGACCCACGCGCTCCATGGTTTGTGTTTTATCCAACAAAGGAAAGTTTAAGGTCATACTGCCAGGAGGGTGGATTTGCAGCTGACACACAACAAATGTTCCCGGTAGAATGAGCCGGAATGGCAAATATAGCAGCGCATCATTCAGTCTAATTCAAGTCTTCGGTAATTATTACATTAAAATATCTCCAAGTCGTTATGTGACAAATTGCCTATTGCTGTATGATTATCCAGCTTATCTGCAGCCTTTTCTGCATCCTGGCACAGATTAGATCCTGGTCCCATATTTCTGCAGCTACATTGTTGCATATGAAACAGACATCTATTATTATACTAAACAATGAGAGAAATAGTTCTGACTGCATGAAGCACACATGTGGGCCAGTTAAAAGCACTTGCTAAGTTGAACCTCCCTGAGCTCCTCTGCCATTGTGTGTGTAGCAAATGCTGAAATACATCAGCTCATCAGTTAACTTCCAGAACTTCCTGTTCTTCTCTTTCTTACAACAGCTGAGGCTGCTGCTGGTCATTCTTGACTCAGGGCTGTCTCTCCTGCTTTGAAAGAGGATGATGACCCTTGAAATAAAACCTTTTGCCTATTGTCCAAAGGGATGGACACCTGAGACTGTGAGGTGTACTTCCCTCTTTCCTGAAGCTGCTACATTAGTGAGATGTCCAGGATAAACATGATCCTTATATCATAGTCTGTGGTAGCTGTGTTCTCTTCTTTCCATGGTTCCATTATGTTTTGCTGCAGTGGAAAATGGTGAGAGTGTTTATCTTCAACTTTTTTTTAGTACAGAGCTCAGACATTAGGGGCCATTTTTGGCCCCTAATTTTGGTCCCCAACATTAGATACCATAAGCCTGAGTTGCAAAGGTTCTGAACGTTCACAATACCTACTGGAGACAAGAGGAACTGCCTCTGAAAATCAGACTCTAGGTGCCTCCAGATGAGCACCCCAAAACAGGCATCCAAATACTGGCAAAGCAAAAGAACCAAACTTTTCAGGATGCTCCTACTCCTTGTCTCCCCTTATTAGGGGCAAGTAATGGGTCTGTTTCCTATGGTGAAAGAGCTGTTCCAGTCTCAATCCCTTTGGGTTGTGCTGATCATGATTTTGCTCACTGTGCCACAGAAACCAGGACATCTGCAGCTCAGCTTCCTCGGGAGAAGAAGGAAGCGGGGGTGGGGTGGGGACTGATTCCAGTGTTACTGAAACGTGAGGATCCTTTGTACTGTTCTCCTCTCTTGGAAGCTTACAAACAAGTCCTTACAGGTTTAGCCAGATCCTTCCTGTCCATCTGTGGAACTGTATCTTTGCGTTGAGAGCAAGGGAGGCTCATTTCAGCCCAAAGGGAACTTTTCAGGGAAAGTTTCTATAGAGGGAAAATAAGAGTTAGGACTGAGCCTGTCTTTCAGGCAGACCTCTGGAGCTGCTGTCAGGGCTCTATACTAACCCTCTTGTTTAAGGCCAAGATTTTCAAAGAGGCCCGAGGGAATTAGGTGACCAACTCCCACTGGAAGTCTAACTCCCTTGGGCCACACTGGAAGTCAGTGGGAATTGGGCAGCTAGCTCCGTTAGTCCCTTAGAAAAGCCCAGCCTTGAGCAACACAGTCCCTGTTTAGCCACTCAGACCCGGGGACAGCAATGACTTTAAATGGGACTGTGATTCCCCCTGTGTTTTCAGAAATGGCTGGGCTAACAGGAGCATTTACAAGAACAAGAGCAAGAACAAAAAGGTGCCAGTGGAGGAGAGTTTGGGGGGAAATCTCTGAATAGACAGGAGCAGCGGCAGAGCCTGAGCATGGCAAGGTGTGAGAGACTCTCATATGGGTAAATTTACTAATTTGCTAATTGGAATGAGGTTCTCATTTCTGGGAAGAACTGCCTGGTTCCAGATGGCCTGGTTACACACAGAAACTCAGCACCATGGGTTGTGGCTATGATAATGTCACTGCATTCCAGAAAGACAGAAAACTGGGTAGCTTTGTGTATAGGCTGGTGTGATGGGATCCCCAGGGTGCTGCCTGGGACTATGGGACTGCTGTGCCCCTTTAACTTTCCTGCCTGGGCTGTGTCTCACAATGCTTTGCTAGTGACAAGCAGCAAACCCCTCTGGGCGCTGTTATCACTCAGCATAACCACAATGTGGAGCCTCACACCCAGCTAAACAGCATGAATGCTCCCAGAGCCACTCATGAATCACACAGAGAAAGGCACCAGCAAAATTCCCCCAGCTCCCAGCTTTGTGGCTCAGGAATACCGTCTTGCACTGCTCAAGACAAGCAGTGTAAATTTATTAACTAGTTCACCACTTCATCAACGGAAAGTTGATATACACCAGCCTTTGTAAACCTGAGCAAGTTTACTCACTGGTAAAGATAAACAGCTAAAAAAAATTATAGACTAGAGAAGATAGATTTTAAGTGATTATAAGTGATAGGGAGAGAGTCAGAGCAGTTACAAAATAAAAAGAAATCTAAGCACGCAGTCTAAACTCTCCACCCTAGTAGACTGAGCGATATCTAGGTTAAGCAATATTTCTCACCCCCCATAATATACAGGTTTGTACCTTAAACCTGTACCAGTCTTTTCTGCTGGAATCTTCAGTCTTTTGAGTATCCTTGTTGCTTTCAGCATAGATGGGGGCAGGAGAAAGGCCAGCCTGGGGCTCCTGTGTTCTGACTTATACCTTTAGTCCATGTGCTCGGAGAGCACAAGTCCAGGCATGTCTGGTGGGCATTGCTGAGTCACTAGGCGAGGTTAGGCAATTCCCTTGGCGTGGCCTTATGCAGGCGAGTCATTGAATTGTAGCTCCCTTGCTGGGCAATGGCTGATGATGGTTTGTTTGACTCCCACCTGAGCACTGGTTACTTTCTGTGCTATTGTCCCTGGGGAGCTAACATCTGGCCGATTCCCCAGTTTACAGCCTGTTTTATTGACAACCCTACAACATAATCTCATAACTTCATGTAACCTTTCTGCCCCTCTGAGTTGGCAGCAACAAGGGCCAGGTTCAGTATCCAGGGGTTCCGTTTCAATAGCGCAATGCAAAACCGGCTCGAGCCCCTACCCAGTGACCTGGGACAATTAGATACCACGCCCCCGGGCTCCTCTACGAGGCAATACTTCCCTTCTCACAAACACGGAGTCTGAGTGTTGTAAAATTCTTTTAATAAAGGAGGGAAACACTGCGGCATTACATTGGGGGAATACCGCAGACAGGATTCATAACACAAACCATGAGCAAAAGACCCACCTTCAAGTAAGTTTGGCGACGTCCTTTTCCCCTTAGGGTCTTAAGTCCAATCACCCCAAAGTCCAACAACCCAAAAGTCTCTGTACCTGGTCAGTGCCGCCCTAGAGTTCAAAAGTTTATCTGCAGAGTTTTATCCGCCACTCCAGCCTGGGTGGAATGGGGGGGGCATATGGGGTGTTAAGGGGCACCTGACATGGGCCGGGGCCGACTGCCCCGCCGTTCTGTGGAGTTCTGCTGCAGCCTTCACCACGAACGGCTCTGCTCCACCAGCTGCTGTGCTCCTCCAGCCATACCATGAGCTGCTCCAGCCATCCCCGCAAACTGCTCCGCTCCAACTGTCCTGCAAACTGCTCCACTCTGCCAGTCTCTTAGCAATATATCTTCAGGCTCCCCCACTAGTTAACACAGCACTCAGTGATCTCAGTTCAGTAATCTATTGGTTTCAGCTTGTAATAGGGGAGCCCTAGTGCAGGTACACCACTGGCCCAAAGTGAATTCAGCTCAGCAGTCTCTAGCTAGACTTTTAGTAGAATCAAAATTAGCTCTGCTATTCAATAGTGGGAGAAGGAGGAATTGGTGTGCCAGGCCCTCAAAGGGGGGGGATAATCCCCTCAAATACATATATTTGTCCCCTACCTCTCTTGATTCACTGGGTTTTGGAACCCATGTCCCTTGTATAGCGAGTGCTACTCCGTTGATGCTGAGACCCTCTGTCATAAAACAGTCTCATAGTCCTTCATTTACATAATCAGGGTAACCACACTTTATTCCTCCTACACCAATAACCAAGAAACTGGGGATCACACAGCTGTCAAAGTGATCATTTTGGGCTGCCATGGGCTCATGCTAGGCGGAGTGGGTGTGCCTATGCAAACAAGATCAGCTTCCTAAGTTCTTTTCCACACTCACCATAATTCACCACCAGATGTCATCCTGACTCTGCTCACATTCATATGGCATGATTATATACATATTTAGATAGAATAGTGACTTTCACCAGATCATAACCTTTCCCCTGATACCTTACATGGCCTGCTTTATATGCAAGATCACAATTATATATAAATGAGGAATATGGGGGTTGCAAGGTGCTCCCACAAGGTATAGAATGTCACAGCCAGTACAGTGGTCCCTCTATTTCAGGCTCGGAAGGAGGCCACTCTGAGTTGCTATGTCAGGCAACACAAGCTAATTAACAGTCCCTACAGGCTAGGGCAGACTCTAATCACAGTCTGGGCTCTGACCCTCTGGTCATGCAGAGCAATAAACAGTCTTTAGCCTGAGCCTTCTGGCTAAGGCAGGCAGTACAGCCTGGGCTCTAGCTTTCTAAGCGGGGCAGTGCAGTAAGCAATTAAGCAGTCTTTAGCTTAGCCTCCTAGCTAAGACAGGCAGCAAACACAGCCTAGAGGCTAGCAGCCTTTTGGCTGGGGCAAGCCACAGTTCAGGTGCCATCCTTCCGGCCTAGGCTGAGTAGGGTCCCACCCCAGGGGTGGGATTGGTGACAGAGGGGAAGAGTGACCCGGGCCCACCCTACTCCACTAGGTCCCTGCCTACAGCCCTAAGAGTGGTGGGGGATCCCACCACTGGATCAGCAGGAATCCTGCCACAACACTCTGACTCATATTGCAACTGCACAATCTGACTAATGTCTGGTTCCCCTGGGCTACTTCCCACCACAATCTATTGGTGTGGCTCTGTAGTCTGTGGGTTCTCAGTGTCCTCTGGGTAAGTGGCAGACTGCAATCCCAGCAGCTCTTCCCCACTCTTGGTCTCCTTCTGGAGGCAGGGCACCACATAGCTCAGGGTCTGGTCCAGAGTCCTGCTGTGGGCTAGAGAGGTCTGCCTCTGGGTCATGCCTGCAGATTGATGTCTCTGGCTGCCACTGCTCAGGCCTCCCACAACTCAGCAGGTTTGCTGCCTCCAGTCAGGATACCACCACTTCCCGCCCTAGGTTCAGGGTTGAGGGCAGCCAGCAGCAAATTGGCGACTTCTTCCTCTGAATGTCACTGTAATTTTCAGTGACACTCGCTAGATTTGTCACTGGTTGCTTTGACACCAATTTCCTCACTAGGGAAACCAAAAGTCACCTAATCTAGCAATAAAATTGCTAAGTTGGCAACACCTCAGACAGCTTTGAGCAGAGTTTATCTCTACTCTTTGGACCATGGCTAAAGGTATCTGCCCCAAGAGGTGCTGGGTGGGAGGGTAAGTTATGGAGCATCGAAGGGGGTGTAGAAGCTGCGTGAGCAGAGTACCTAAAACCCCAGACTCTAAAATTCTAAGTGGTGACCTTTTCCAGCATGTTAGTGACAGCAAAATTTCATCATATCAGGACATTAGATTTCTCAGAGCTACCCCAGTACAGAGAACTCTCCCAAGGGATTGAAATCTTGTACTAAATATTCCTTAATCCTTTGTTATGTGTCATTATATTTTTATCTCTCTAAAATATTTTTTGTCTTTCTGCTTGCAATCACTTTGGCAAGAAGATTTTGGAGACTGGGAGGTTACTGGTAGAACAGAGGTATTGCACCTTTCATCAAAGAATAGTCGTGCTAACAGTGAATGCAGTGTTTATCTCTAAAATATTCTCTGTTTCACAGGCCATAACTCTTTTCCCACATACAAAACACACTCTGAAATACTCTAGACACAAGAAGAGCTCTAAAAATCTACATTTAACAAACTACGCCATTCAGAAGATCTCTAGCTGTACTTGTTCTGTTCCATGCCCCCATCATCCAAAGAATGGTGGGTTGGGAGGGGGAGCAGAAAATAAAGCTAGCTAAGGCTTCAGTTAATAGATGGCTAAAATGGCATATTTCCAAAATTTACTTCATTTCTCCTTGCACGGTCATTTACGTTCATTCCAAGCCATGACAATATCTTAGTCCGAAGAATAATGTGTGATATGCAAAGAGATATGTAGGGCAGCTACCTGACCAGCTGCCCACACTTTGACTAAGTTTTACAAATTAAATGTGTAGGCTTCTAAGAAGTTTCTGTATTCTGTTCCCCCTAGCAACCATTTTAAAATAGAAAACCTGTCTCCTCTACATTGTGTGTAGTTATTAATCTTTTGATTCCCTTCCCTGGTTACACACTCCTATTAGAAATCCTGTTGTCATAGAGCTGCAGACTTCCCCAGCAAAGAAGAAAGTTTATCTTAACAACCTGAAAATTGCCTTTCCTGCTGGAAAAAGTCCATAGCTTTATCCCACCAAGCATACATATTTCAGTTCTGAGGAAAGACGTGCTATCCTAGCTTTGTCTCTTTGGTGCACGTTTGTCTGTCTGCCAGTAACTGGTGTGGAATTTTAATGTTGCTTTGCAATAAAAAAAATTGGTATGAATTTCTTGTGTTCAATAACCTATTCATTAATGGTTAAAGGAATTAGCTGCGTGAAGCAGCTTTGGAAGCATATTGAATTGGCAGTGTCTTCAGGGGTGTGGCCCTTCCCAGCTTGCCTACTCTGTCAGGTCTGGTTCTGCCTCCAAGGAGCCGCAAGATACAGTGGATATGACCATTGTCATGGATCTGCAGATTTTCCAGCTAGAAGAAAGGAAATTTTGGGGTAAATTAAGTTCTCTTATTCACCTCTCAACAGACTCACAACTCCTTTTAGTGAGTATTATGCATGTGAATCAAGGGGTGGGTCAGAGAACCAGTGTTACAAATTAACAAGTGTATTAACTCATATAACTCTTAATACAAATCCGCAAGGGCAGATTTGAGACAATGCCAAGGAAACAACCTTTATTTACAATAAACATGAGCTAATGTACCAATGATAGCAAATAGAGTATTGCTGAATTTGAAAATAAATTACTGAGCTTTATGGGGTGCAGTAATCAAAAGTATTTTCCAGGTGTGACCGACAGAACAAAGTCTTCTTTGCTAACACAGAAAACAACGGCTTTCCCTGCTGTCCAACAGCTTCTAGCCCACAGCCACATATTGTCACTGGCCAAGTAGGTGCCCTGTTTGTTAATGATAAATCTAGGGCACAGTCAACTGCAACTGCTAGTAGATATTTTCCTCTGTTGGAAAAAGCAATGGAATAAAACTGTGGATCAAAGTCTCTTCCATCTTGGACATTTATGCTTCAAACAATCCTCTTCAAGAGTCTCTGTGCTGTACTTTACTGTTGCTCCACGAGATTAAAAGCCAAATGCATTTTGAGTGATTTGGCGGGAGAATGTATTTGGTGCTTGTGTAGAACATTTCTCGATGGTTTTCAGTGGCAGTTTGGGATAGTGGAATCTTTCTGACCAATCCATTATTGTGATTATCTCATAATTTCTTCAGTCTCAGTCTCTCTCGTGGCTTAGCAAAGTCCTCATTCGCAAAAGACAGGGTAGAATGGTCATTAGAGACTAAATCCCTCACCTGATGGGTGCGTTGAGCATTGTGGCATTAATACATTAGACAGATGCTATCAGAGGTACCATGGGAACATCAGTCACTAGCAATTCACAGTGTTCAGACTGGAATAATACAAGAATTGGCATGGTCCCCCTCAGAGCTCCTTGTCAAGTTATTCCCCTTCCCTCTTTAAAGGTACTTGCTGATTCCTGGACACCAGTTGGAAGGGAGGTGGAAACTTCAGTCCCTTACTCAGGAATTGAGCGGGCACCAGGATCTTCACAATCTCCTGTTTTTAATAGGATAGCCCCATTTTTTCCTAAGATGTACTAGTGTTTCAAAAACTTCTTTCAGGAGCCATGAGGTGTCCTGGTTTTTCATTTCATCAGTCAAAATGTTGGGTTGTTCTTCAAGTATTGTCTGTGTGGCTCTCTAGGTCCGGTGTGTACACCCCGCCATGTATGCAAGTTTGGAAGTTGCTGTTCAGCGTCATCCATTGGGACTGCACATCTACCCCGCCTCTCACCCAACAACATACAATGGAATGCAGCCCCACCACCTCTTTGCTCCTTGTTACCCCTCAGACTGCAAGTCAGAACTCTGCAGAGTCTGCCCCACTCAGCTAAGCAGTTTGTTCTGACAGAAAAGTGAATTTTAAAAAATTCCTTTAAATCAGGGTAGTCTAAAAAAGCTTATCAGATGAATGAAATTCAGGATAATAACTTTAGTTTCCATCATTCCTTTATAGATCTGCAGGAATGGTTCACCACTCTTGACCTTCAAGACACCTACTTTCATGTTGCCGTAAACCCAGCTCACAGCAAATGCTTATGCTTCCTTCCTTCCCTTCAGCCTATCCTTAATGCCTATCCTAGGTGGCAGCCCACCAGAGATGTCTAGGGATCCACATCTACTCCGACCTGGTCACCGAGTTGGTTCATCTGAGGAAAATCCCCTCAAACCATTTCTTCACCACAGTCATCAATCTGTTTCAGACCCTAGGATTTACAATAACTATACAAATTCAGCACTGGTCCTGATGAAATCTCTGGCACTGGTAAGTGCACCCCAGAATTCCAAACAGGCAAAACTTATCTGCCTCAGAACGGGCTTCAATCTATCCTGCATCTCATCTTCTTTTCTCTGACCTACAGTGAATACACAAACCACAGCCAGATTATGTCTCAGACTTCCAAGTCACATGGTATCCAGCACCTACATGATGCCTCTACCAGACTTTCCCCATACCCTCTCCAAGGCTGGCTTCAGACAATCTATCAGCCCAGAAAACACCATATGAATCTTCTTCTCGGTGTCCCCTCAATCACACTGTGAAACCCAGAGATAACTTGCAAAGGAATCTCATTCCACCCACTATGTCCTTCAACAACTCTGGTAACTGATGTTTTCTCTCTGGATCACCTACAGACAAAGTCTGTGAACCTCACAAGACTCCACACACTACACATAAATATCTTAGAAGTCTAGGCAATTTGCCTGGCCTGAGAATTGTTTCTTCCCCAGATTACATCACAGCCATGTATTATATCAATCTACACATTGGATTTCAGTTGCATCTTTTGTATCAGGAAACCATCAAGGTGTGGAACTGGTGCATTTAATATCTATAGAACTTCCAAAGAAGTAAATAATGACCTGGCCCACTATCTGAGTAGGCAGACAGCTGCAGCGGCACAGGAGCCAGCGAACAGAGCTGCTAACAGGGGAGTTTCAG
>NC_133770.1:135039018-135041046 GCF_003597395.2 Chelonoidis abingdonii
TAAATGTGTATGGGTAGGGTTTTGTGGCCTGCCTTGTGCAGGAGGTCAGACTAGATGATCATATTGGTCCCTTCTGACCTATGAGTCTATGAGTCTATGAGGTCACCATCAGTAGTTCCTGGAACATTTCATTCTCCAGCCTTTCTGTACCAGGTGGGGCTCTCCCCACGTAGCTCTGGTTAGTTGCAAAATAGATCAAGCTGATTGTTCTATTCCAGATGATGCAGGAGTCCAGTTTCTCCCATAGATACCTTCCTCATGAGTTGATTTAAAGGACTCCTGCATGCCTTCCCTCCTCCCACTCCTTTCATTCCCAAGGTCATCCAGAAAATCAGGAAAGACAAACTACAGAAATCTTTATAGCTCCCTCCTAGGCAAGACTGTTTTTTGGTTTGCAGACCTGCTACATCTGTCTATACATCCACCAGTTCCACTTCCAAACATATAGGACCTTCTGTCTCAGATCCAGGGCCAGATCCTCCACCTCAATCCTAGCATTGTTGGATGTAGCGATTTTGCAAAGTGTCACAAACAGGAACTGCTGTACAGAAGTCTGGAAACATCTTGGTCCAGAGCAAGAAGCCTGCTAATAAGTCTGTCTAAGCCACAAAATGGAAGAGATTCTCCATATGAGCCAATGATAAAGGACATGACCACCTTCTCTCACCAATACCCATAATACTAGGTCATTTCCTTCAACTCAGGCAATCCAGCCTCATTATCACCTTGGTGAGAGTTCATCTGCCAGCAATAGCTGTCTGTCAATGCTCAAATCGAAGTTACCACAATTTTCTCTCCTACCCACCTTTCCAGGAATTGACCTCATGCTAGGACTTCAGTGTAGAGCTCACGAAGTTAATGGGACACTGTCTGAATCCATGAAAGACTGCTCCTTATACCTTCTGTCCATTAAAGCTGCCTTCTTTGTGGCTATTGCAAGAGCCCAAAGAGTGAATTAAATATAATCACTTCCAGGTGACTCACAATACACAGTATTCCTTGAGACTAGTGCGGTGTTACAAACTCATCATGAATTTTTAAGATTGTTTCAGACTTCCACCTGAACCAGTTAGTCAGTCTACCAAAACCCCATTCTCAACCTGGAGAGGCTAAGGTTTGTATACTGACCTATTACAGGCCTTTCATTACTACCTGGGTAGAACTAACCCAGGGGTTGGCAACCTCTAGCACGCGGCTTACCAGGGTAAGCACCCTGGCAGGCTGGGCCAGTTTCTTTACCTGCCACATCCCAGGACAATGGGGACAGGGGGAAGCCACGACCAGTACATCCCTTGCCCGCGCCGCTTACCCTGGTGAGCCATGTGCCAGAGGTTGCCAACCCCTGAACTAACCCTTCTGAAAGTCACTTCATTTTGTGTTGCCTATGAGGATATATCTGGGGATCAGCCTGCCTCCATCCAGAGACCATCTACATCAGGGGTGGGCAAAGTTTTTGGCCCAAGGGCCACATCTTGGAATAGAAATTGTATGGCGGGCCATGAATGCTCACAAAATTGGGGGTTGGGGTGCGGGAGGCAGTGTGGGCTCTGCGGTGGGGCTGGAGATGAGTGGTTTGGGGTGCAGAAGAGTGCTCCAAGCTGGGATGGAGGGCTTTGGAGGGCAGGAGGGGAATCAGGGCTGGGGCAGGGGGTTGGAGCATGGGGAGAGGCTCGGGGTGCAGGCTGTGAATGGCACTTACTTCAAGTGGCTCTCAAAAGCAACATCATGTCCCTTCTCCGGTTCCTACACAGCCAGGCGGTTCTGCTGCACGCTGCCCTGTCTGCAGGCACCACCCCTGCAGCTCCCATTGGAGTGCTGAAGGAGGCCATTGGAGCAGGGCCATTGTGTTACCCGGGGTTCTTTCAACCCAAAGCTCTTGGTAACTTTACTCTGTGCAAGGAGGTGTAAGGAAATAAATCAGGGGAGACATAGCCCTCCGACCGATAGATGGCTGGCACAAACAGGACAACACAAGAGTGCTTTCACTTAAAACTAAACTTTACTTAGTCTCAAGCACTTACACATGTC
>NC_133770.1:135043246-135045837 GCF_003597395.2 Chelonoidis abingdonii
AGGAAATAAATCAGGGGAGACATAGCCCTCCGACCGATAGATGGCTGGCACAAACAGGACAACACAAGAGTGCTTTCACTTAAAACTAAACTTTACTTAGTCTCAAGCACTTACACATGTCCGCAACAAGTTAGTAAAACACCTCCAACCCTTGATAATTACCAAAGCTGAATGTGGCTTTCGAGTGATCCAGCGGCAGCCCGTCTGCCGCTGGGGAACAGAAGATGCGTCCAGAGGGAGAGGCCAGTCCTGAAACGAGTCCTACCTGTCTCAAGCTTTTCCCCCTTATTTGTACATTAGTAATTAAAGAAACCTTGTTAAGTAAGCAGTTTCAAGCAAGAGGTTCCTTCTGATTATTGATTAACCAGGTGTGGGTTTTTCCAGAACTTGCAGCCTTGAGACCTCAATAGACATTCCTGGAGCATATCCTATCTTTGAAAATGCATGTATCAGCAATTTCAATCCAATTCTTACCAGGAAGGACATGGGATCAAGCTGCCCTTTCAGTGGCACCCAAAACCCCCCTCCCCTCCTGCCTTGGTCAAGCTGAGACATGCTTTTAACAGCTTGCTGACAAGGCTGTCTTTAACAATAAGCCATAGTGGTTTCAGGCACTTTACTGGTTTGCCAAAGTCTCCCCATACAATTGGAGCATGTAGCAGCCGGAGGGAGGCCATGCTGCTGCACCCAGTAGCTGCGTGGAGTGGCCCCCGACCCTGCTCCTGGGCTGGAGTGCCAGAGGCGGCCATGCCATGGCTTCCAGGAGCCACGTGGTGCAGCTCCCGACCCTGCTTCCTGGCTGGAGCATTGGAGTGGGGCAAGCCCCAGAACCCGCTCCCCAGTGGGAGCTCAAGGGCTGGCTTAAAATGGCTGGTGTTGGCCACCCCTGTTATAGTCGCGCTTTGGCTAGGACTCCTCAGACCTTCCCATTTCCTAGTCTGGGGACTACTGACATTAGTGAAGCAACTGACTGACAGCTGGGGCTGCATTCCCTTATATGCTTCTTGGTTAGGAGGGGTGAGGACAGCCTGTACACGTGCAGCCCCGATGGATACTGCTGATCAGAATCTTCTGAACTTATGCACTTGGTGCATGCACACATCAGCAGTGGGAAGCCACTCAGAGAATTACAGTTAACCTCCTTATTTGTTAATGTCTGTTGTGTTTTTTAGTGTCCAGTATCAAATAAAATTTGCTCTGTATTTACCAGGAACAAATAGTCCAGTGGACCAAGAGTTCAGTGACAAGCAATGTTCAGAGTGAAGAGGAAGGTTAACTGAGTGTTTGCACTATCAAATGGTTTCTTTTGCTCAAAAAGGAAGTTGATGACACTGGTTCAGTGTTTCACGTTAAACACATTAAGAGATTAACTTGCTGGAAGAAATCCCCCACTCTAAGAACCATGCCTTATTGTCACTGATGGGTTGGAAGCTAGAAGTAGCGACACTGGTTATCTCAAGTTTAAAAACCAGTGCACTTTTGTCTTTTTTATGACTGTTTTGCAACCTTAACAAATGTTGCCAGAAGCATGTATGAGTTTTTAGTGGGAATGACAGGAGAATGTACGTGAAAGATGCTGGTAGTGGGGATAATACAGAGAGACTTGGATTTTGAAGCTGTTAACACATTAGTTAACAAATATTAACAGCCTCATTTCGGCAAGGCAATGTGCCTTTAACACATTAGTCTATGTCTTCACTACCAAAAAAGAAGGATTTATTTTACCATGGGATAACTAATACGTCAGCTATCCTGCTGTCAAGTTTTAGTGGTGACAGGGCTCTGTAGTTTTTGCCAAGAGAAAGCTAGGCAAGGTCAATCATGGAAGGGGATATAGTGTGGACCTCATCTAGCTACCTCATGATAAAAACAATGACTGTCTCCACTAGGATATGACAGTGGAATAGCTAATGTATATTAGTTACCCCACTGTAAAAAACCCTCCTTTTTTGGCAGTGAAGCCAAAGCCTTAACTGGTTGAATTAAAAGCCAGGAGAGGGGACCCTAGGCTTTAACTTGGGCAGTTTAGCACATGCCAGAGTACAGTTGTTTTAGGTATGTTACACTACAGAGACTATGCCAGCATAACCTCAGCACCATAGCTCTGTCAGCATAACCACAGCACTGTAGCTATGCTGGCATAACTCCATAGTGGAGACATAGCCTACAGCAACAGAAGTACAGAAACACCACCTCTCTGCATGCTGGTAGCTAGGTCAAGAGAAGCATCCTGCCAGCAATGTGGCTGCATCTACACTATGGGTTAAGTCAACATAGCTACAGTGAGGTTGGTGGGTTTTTCACACCGTTGACTATGGAGCCATATCAACTTAACTTTAAAGAGTAAACCAAACTTTTGTCTTGACTAGAGATTTAGAAAGGTGTTATATAGATCAGGCTAGATAACTTGCTCTAATATCACACTCTTAAATCCTAGTGTCATAAACAATAGTAGGAGTTAATAGAACAGAAGTACTTTATATCTCTTTTGGCTGTAAAGGGTTAACAAGTTCAGTAAGCCTGGCTGTCACCTGACCAGAGGACCAATCAGGGGACAGGATACTTTCAAATCTTGAGGGAGGGAAGTTTCT
>NC_133770.1:135049481-135052110 GCF_003597395.2 Chelonoidis abingdonii
GAGTTATCACTATCGAATTTAGCGCTACTCCTCTCGTCTGGGAGGAGTTCCGAAATCGATTTAAGGAGCCGTTTAACTCGATATTAATGATGACGTCGTGTGAACGGGTACAGCGTTAAATCGGTATATCGGCCATTAAACTGATTTAAAGTCGCAGTGTAGACCTGGCCTCAATCGCCACCTGTTCCTGGTTCCTGCTTTCCTGCCTTGCTCCAGGTCCCTGCTCCTACACCCTGCCTCTGGCGCTGTCTCTGGCTTCAACCTCTTGGCTTGACTCCTGACTCTGGCTCTCGCTCTGAACCTTGGCATGGCACTTGACTCTGATGCCGGCTCCTGACTCTAACCATTAGGCATGACTGCCCATGTCTCGGTCCCTACACTGATACTACAGTAAATGAAACAATGAACTCACACCACTGTGGCTCTTTGGGATAATGTTTGATCCCAAACTACTGATCTAATATGACCTCCTGCATAACACAGGCTATAGAACTTCACTTGTAATTCCTGCATCAAGCCCAATAATTTGTGGCTGTTCATAAACTTGTCATACACATAAAATTAGGGCTTCATTACAAATCCATGAAGATTTTGCATCAGGAATGAGTAAAATCTTCAAAATTTCTTCCATTCAGAACAGAATCAGTATATGAAGAGGAGGTGACAGCTCAGTGATAGCTGGCCAAGCAATATAGACGTCACTACATTTAAAATATCTCCTTATTCCTGTTAAGGCACTGGGCTGGAGTACTGGAGAAAAAATTCATTTCCATGCCATTGCTTTCTGTTATGACCTTCAGCGGGTCACTTAATCTGTGTCTCTCTTCCTGCCTGTAAAATGGGGATAGCATTTCCTTCCTCAGAGAAGTGTTGAGAGAGAGAAATGTCCCACAGTCTGTGAGGAGCACAAACACTACAGTGAGAAATGTCACTGAAATTCCTAACCCAAGAGCTGTGCAGGTCAGCTTTCTCTCCAGGCCAGTGCCCTAATACCAAGGGAAACCCAAGCAGTGGGGCTACTGAGAAATCAGCAGATGATGCTACTGAACAACATAAATCTAGCCTAATAAGCCCAGAAATGATGAGGGAGTCTGTGTCCAATGCCCTCGCACCTATGCCTGGCTATATTGAACAGAACTCATAACACAATACATTATCTTGTTGCACAGAGATAAACACTCACCAAAGGTCAGTACTTACTGAAAGTTGCCTTGACCTTTTATTTCAAGGGCATATTGGAATAGCTGGGGATAAATACTTCTGCCTTCACTGGCTGACTGTCCCACAAAGGGGACCCAGTCTGACCAGGAGTCTGAAAAACATCAGACCATTGGAATTAACAGTC
Source organism: Chelonoidis abingdonii (assembly GCF_003597395.2). Taxonomy (NCBI): domain Eukaryota; kingdom Metazoa; phylum Chordata; order Testudines; family Testudinidae; genus Chelonoidis; species Chelonoidis abingdonii. The sequence continues at coordinate 135,050,827 of NC_133770.1, forward strand.
TGGTTGCAGATGCCACACCAAGGAAAAATATTAAAGGCCAAAGCTTAATGCTACAAACACTTAAGTCTATGTGTAGCTTGGAAGTCCATGGAACAATCCACGGAAGTAAATTGCACCATCAAGACCTTCCCATCCAGATTCTGGAAAAAAACAGACCATGAGGGAAATAGATTTACTCACTCTACAAGCTGAAGTCACAAGTGCACACAGCTGCTTCTATTACCTTAGTTGGGGCTATGTTAACATCCCAGGACAGGAAGGCCTCTTTAATGGGGCTTTTACAAATGTATCACACAGCACATGAACATGCCAACAAAGGCTGCAGAGAGATAGGTGTCCTGCTCGCACATCTGAGACAGGTCAATGCAGCTGCCAAATGAACATGAACAGACTTTGCTTAGCTACCCTTCTTTATCTGTGTGAGTGCCTTAAAGGCAGTCTTGGAGCAAAGTTGTGATAAATGAAAGAGAGGAGGGTAACTCCCTTTTATGGACACCCAGCCAGCCAGTTAGCTAGAAAATCCCCGTTAGTGGCTGTTCTCTACTTGCTTTACCTGTAAAGGGTTAAAAAAGCCCAAAAGTAAAAGGAAAGGAGTGGGCACCTGAAAAAAAGAGCCAATGGGAAGACTAGAACTTTTGAAAATTGGGAAAAAACCTTTCCCTTTGTCTGTCTGTCTGTTGTTCTCTGGAGAGAGGGGACGGAGCAGAGACCAGGCTGGAGCTATGTTGTAAAAAGCTGTGAACCAGGTATGAAAATCACCAGATCGTATGTAGGAACTACTCAATTTGAAACCCTAAATATGTAAGTGGATCAGGAAATGTCTAGAAATATTTCTCTCTTTTATTTCTGTAAGGCTTGTGGACTTCTCTGTGCTAACCCCCAAATGCTTTTGTTTTGCTTGTAATGATTAAGCTGGACCTCAAGAAAACCATTCTTGATGCTTAATTATTATATTTGCACTTTTTAAATCTAGCAATAGCCTAAGTTCCAGGTATATTTTTCTATCTTTCTTTCCTTTTTTTTCTTTCTTTTTTTTTTTTAAGAAAATTTACCTTCTTTAAGAACAGGATTGGGTTTTTGTGTCCTAAGAGGTTTGTGCACATGTTGTTTCATTAGCTGGTGGCAACAGCTGATTTCCTTTGTTTTCTTTCTCAGCTCTTCCCCGGAGCGGGTGTGAAAGGGTTTGAGGGCACCACACAGGGAGGAATTCCCAAGTGCGCCTTCCTGGATTCAAAGGGTGGGGTTTTGGGTGGTGGCAGCATCTACCCATCCAAGGTCAGAGAA